>NC_039251.1:445000-685090 GCF_003368295.1 Carassius auratus
ACAAAATTATTTTGCATAGACTTGAACACTTTGTTGGCATCAGTGGAAGTTCATTAGCATGGTTTAAATCGTACTTATATGACCGCCATCAGTTCGTAGCAGTGAATGAAGATGTATCATATCGATCACAAGTGCAGTATGGAGTACCTCAAGGCTCAGTACTTGGGCCGCTACTCTTCAAGCATTATATGCTACCCTTGGGAGATATCATCAGGAAACATGGTGTTAGCTTTCACTGTTATGCTGATGATACTCATCTCTATATATTTATCCGCGGCCCGGTGAAACACATCAATTTGAAAAACTAATGGAATGCATAGTCAATATAAAAAACTCTATGACGAGTAATTTCTTACTGCTAAATTCTGAAAAAAAAAAAAAAACCAGAGGTGTTAATTATAGGACCTAAAAACTCAGCTTGTAATAACCTACAACACTGTCTGAGACTTGATGGTTGCTCTGTCAATTCTTCGTCATCAGTTAGGAACCTAGATGCGCTATTTGATTGCAATCTTCCCTTAGAAAGCCACGTTTCTAGCAATTGTAAAACTGCATTTTTTCATCTCAAAAATATATCTAAATTATGGCCTATGCTCTCAATGTCAAATGTAGGAATGTTAATCCATGCATTTATGACCTCAAGGTTAGATTATTGTAATGCTTCATTGGGTGGTTGTTCTGCACGCTTAGTAAACAAACAACAGCTAGTCCAAAATGCAGCAGCAAGAGTTCTTACTAGAACCAGGAAGTATGACCATATTAGCCCGGTCCTGTCAACACTGCACTGGCTCCCTATTAAACATCATATAGATTTTAAAATATTGCTTATTATTTATAAAGCCCTGAATGGTTTAGCGCCACAGTATTTGAATGAGCTCCTTTTACATTATAATTCTCTACGTCCGCTATGTTCTAAAAAACTAAAGGCAATTTGATAATACCTAGAATATCAAAATCAGCTGCGGGCGGCAGATCCCTTTCCTATTTGGCGCCTAAACTCTGGAATAACCTACCTAACATTGTTCGGGAAGCAGACACACTCTTGCAGTTTAAATCTAGCCACCAGATCCAGTCTGTATCCAGATCAGAGGGTCACTGCAGTCACCCGGATCCAGTAAATATCCAGACCAGATGATGGATCAGCACCTAGAGAGGACCTCTACAGCCCTGAATGTCAGCAGAGAGCATGGTTTCTCCCAAAGTTTTTTTCTCCATTCTGTCCCTGATGGAGTTTTGGTCCCTTGCCGCTGTTGCCTCTGGCTTGCTTAGTTGAGGACGCTTGACTGATTGCACAAACACTATTGGAAGAGAGCTGAACTGGATGATGACATCAGTGAATAATCAATGAACTGACTTTAGCTGAAAAAATTACTCTGTTATTGTCTTGCAATATTGACAAACTATTTTCTTTAACTGTGTAAAGCTGCTTTGACACAACCAGTATTGTATAAAGTGCTATACAAATAAAGGGGACTATTAGAGCTACAGTGATAAAATTGCAGCCAAACTGGATGTAGATTGCTGAGCTACTGTCAACTCAGTAACACAAAGAGCTATAATTCAGACCAGTGGGGTTTAAACTTCTTGTTAATAATTACACATTTCACCAATAGTGTCATTCAGTGCAGTGCACTAATTTCAGGGACTGTTCCTTTGCTGTCGTATACTATGTTGCCAAAAATCACAGATGATCATTTCTCTGTCACCCCTGCTTTGCAACAGATGTGCACTGTTGATCCAACTTTAAACAAAAAGAAAATAACTCATATGGAGTTGCTATTAATGTGTAGTAAAAGGTAAAATGGTACATGGGTAAAAAAAGAACAAAACAAAACAAAAGGTATAGTTATACTGAGTAGCAAATTCACAGTTTAAATGATATGGTATATTGTATATAAATAGAATAATACATTCCTAAATGTCTGGGCTGAAATGTTTGAGTTATATCCCAATATATAAGAAAATTGAACCGATTTTAAAGTGCCTCTACTATGCCATTTTGAATATTGCTTTTAATAGCTTGTTTGTGTGGTTAACATCATATCGAGAAGATGATAATTACTAATGTATACAAGGCATTATGCATTATTGTAAAGCCCTTTGGGTGTACAGGAATACACAATAAAGCACTATATAAATGCATCATCCATTCATTTAAGGCTATAACAAATTTACAGCACCTGTTTATTTTAAGATATCAATGTTTTGATGTTTAAGGGATTCAATTATAATACAACCTTCACCACACCAAATATAACACACTTCTCTGTCCTGTTAGCAAGATTTAATGGAATAAGATCCATATTCATAATATTAATAACAGACCCTTTAAAAATAAAATGTATTTAATATAATACCTGATATATCAATTTAGCCAGTTTGTCTGTGTCTGAATACATTCTTTAAATATTTGACACACTGTATCACAAAAATCTACATCCTACCACACAAATTAACATCTTACATATTCAGGCTCAACCATATGTGACCATTTCTTTTGTATGCTAATGCAAATACAGGTTTAAAGGATATCATGCATTTACTATAATTCACACTAATCTTTTGAGGAAATGACAGACATTGTTGGCATCCATTTGCAGAGTCCACTTGATTTATCTAAAATCTGGAAATGCTTTATATATTCCTGCTCCTTATATTCAGTAATTTTTTTTTTCACATTTGTATTAATAATACACACTTATTGTCTAAATAGCGACATTGTTATGTTTTAAGTTGTCACCTTGTGCTAATACAGTGCTCACACTAGACAGTGAGTGTAATATCATTATTAATCAAACACACTTGGCATGTAGGTCAGTGAGACTTAAGATTTATTCAGTGATGGCGTTGCCTTTTTCCAGTCAATAACAGCATGAAGCTTGTGAATGAAAGATGTTAATTATGAAAGAGTGCCTTTACTATATCTTCCTGTTTTTCTCCAAAAACTTAACTTAACACTAATAAATAACAGATGAGGATTAAACAATGAGAAGCCAAATACAACCTGATCAAGAAGCTTAAGTGAAAATCCTTGCTCTTACCAGTCCCGCTGTGGTTCATCGATGACCAGCAGGATCTTGTGTCTCTTGAATGATGCGGGCACAGGCGTTTGCTCCACCAGCCCTGCTGAGGCGGCCGTCTGCTTCACCACACTGGTGATGGAGCTGAAGAATCCCGTTCCTACAGGCTGGGGTTGGATGGGTTTTCTCTCCTGGCCTGGGGAAACTGGAGCTGGTCCTGATGCTGGTCCAGGAGGGGGAGGTTGAGGAGGATCTGGTTTCTGCAGGTCTGACATGTAGCCATTAGGCAGGTTGGAGATAAAGGTGCTGTCCGACAGACGCCGGCGCAAGTAGTTCATGACTGTAGACTAGAGGAGGAGGAGTACTGTTTTGGAAATAGAGATGTTAAGCACCTACATTCATGGGGTTTATCCCAGTGGGAGAAGCTTAGGACTGAATACCCAGCGAAGTGAGATGCTGGGATCCCTCCTTCCGTCGCAGTTTTTCCTCCCCTCTCTGCTTTCACCAGCTCTGATGTCGTATATGTATGCAGCCAATCAGACGCTTGCTGCATCCCTGCATGAGAGGCTTGCTCTCTCTACCCTCCCCCATGCCTGATCGCATCCTTCGTGACAAGACAGAATACAAAATAAAAAGGTTTCCTGCTGTACATGCGTGGGAAAATAGAGTGCACTGAGCAAATGAGCTTCCCCTCACATAATTACTATTGTGTTTTTCTTGCAGATACAGCTACAGAGAGATTGCTTGAACTACCGATGCTATTACATGAGCTGTCACACCACATTCTACATGATTTATTCCATTCTTTGCCACAGTTCACCCCTGATTCTTGCAGGCAAGATACTTTTGTTGCAATACCTTTTAGGTATTTATTCATCTTATTTATGTGTAGTGTGACCTTTTATTTTTAACCCATATGACAGCCTGAGAGATGATGAACCTGGATTTGCTGGCTGTTCAAGCACTGAGATTCACAGTTTCTTTATTTCTCTTGAGATTCCAACTGACAAACATGTAATACACCCACAATTTGTCTCACAATAATTACATTTTGAGTGAGTAGGTGTTCCTCTGCAGCTGTTCAAACACATTTGACCACATGAGCAAATGCAATGTAAGTGTGGCCTCAAATGTTGACTACCTCCAGTGGTTGAACAATTGAAACTGAATTCAATTAACACATTTATAGCTAGGTCCTTGTGATAGGATCGATCAAAACAGATCTTAATAAAGAGGGCCACAGTTATTTGTGCTGCTTTTAAGAAAATGTGCAGCTTTTAATAGTACTGAATGTAGCCTAATTATATATATATATATATATATATATATATATATATATATATATATATATATATATATATATATATATATATATGTGTGTGTGTGTGTGTGTGTGTGTGTGTGTGTGTGTGTGTGTGTGTGTGTGTGTGTGTAAGACCTCTAACACTAGCTTGCTCTATTCTTTTTTCTATTCTGTTTTCTTTTTATTTAGCCTATTATATTATTTAAAAGCCCTTGCCACATGTTATGTGTTAAGCTAACTGAGACTTGTTATAGCACTTATATCATTGCTCTTTTTGATTGCTTCCACTGTTCTCATTTGTAAGTCGCTTTGGATAAAAGCGTCTGCCAAATTAATAAATGCAAATTTAAATGTATAAAGAGCGGAGAGAAGGCGTTGTCACGTGGTACGTGCCACTGTTTTCAGCGCTAGTCAGAGTAGGCCAATGGCAGTCGTTTTTGATGACTAAGTTACATAACTATTTTAAATATTTTCTTTGAAACTGTCGTCACATGTTGTGACAGAAAATGTCCGAATATAGACAAATGAACAATGGTTTAGAAAGAAATATAATAAGTAAATTTTGATTGATGGAGAAAAAAAAACTATTTTTCTTTCTTTCTTTTTTTTTTCTTTTTTTTTTTTGCATGCGGAAACACACGAGGTTCTGTCAAGCAGCGTTAGTATTATACATACTTTTTACAATTGTAGCACAACACCTAGCCACCACCTGTTTGACTACTTTATTGACCATTTATACAAACAAAAGATCGTGCTTGGCGAGTTTAAGTTGGCATTTAGGATTTAGGACTTAGACGGACAGGTTACCGAGCTAACAGCTAAAACAGCTCAGTATGCTAAAAACAAAGCAAATATTTTAAATGTTTATTTCCACATCTTACCAGCTATTGTAAGGTTGTTTAGGTTTCCCCTTACTGAAAGACCACATTTCATAACGGATGGAGTAACCGACTATATTTCTGCTACAAATGTAAATGTTTGTGTTGAAATGGACATCTTGATTAATAATTTCATCAACAACAAAATGAACGATGACATTAGCAGACTGCAGTGTAATACATATGAGGGTAAGTAACTGCATTCAAATAAACACAATAAATAATGTAATACTGAGTTTCTGAAGTAATATGTGAATGTCATCCATTAATGCTTGAATATGGAATAATACTAATCATTCAGTGCCATGGTGGACAGTAATGAAAATGCATCTATTAATAACTTATTTAATAAATTGCATCTATTTGCCACTTTCTTAGAAATGCAATTTTACTTTCATATTGGTTTCATATGGTTTTGAAAGAAAAAAAAAAAAACTTTTACAATTATTAACTAGTAAATAGTCAGGTTTTCTTACACATTAAATACACGTTAAGTGTACATGTATCAATTGTCATTTTAATACATGTTTTATAATATATTTCAGCATTATTAATAGTGTGAATAATTCATAGATTTATGTAAAATTTTCAGCCTGAGCTAATCTTTATATGTCATATCATCTGACATTTTGAGGTTAACCTTTTAATTAAGATTTGTTCTTCATTATTAAATCAGGACTTTATGCCCCCCAAAATATCAAAATGTATTTTATTAAAAAAAAAAATAATAATAAATACATGTTTGCATAGAAAAGGGGTGCATACTGAAGTCATATGTATGAATCACATTTTAATCTATATAACAATAAATTAAATTAATAGATGTGGACAAAAATGAACATCATGTCATTGACAGTAAATTTATTTTAAATATTTTAATAGTACTGTTGAATTATGAGAATAACTGTTGAAATATATATATATGTTTGCATATAACCAATTAAAGTTTTATTAAAGCATTATTAGCAATGACTGTGACTTAATCTGAATCTGATTTGTTTAACAGATATTTCGGGAACATCTAAGGTTCCTGTGCTTAACTCGGAGTGTACCCCCATAAGCCCGACCAACAGAAAACACCATGAAAACTCTCTGAATCATCAAAAAGACTCTGATGAAGAACAGATGAATAAAATGAGATGTTTATTAGGATCACATCTGTATGTCTGCTATAGTTCGGTTAACTTTTTTTTTTTTTTTTTTTTTTTATTTGTATATGTATCTATGTATTTTTAGTTTTTTTTATTGTGTGTTTATAGGAGAAATTCAAATGGAGACACTGAAAACCAGGAGTTATGGAACTATAGTTATAGTCACAGGTCTCTGAGTGGTCTTCATAACCATCATGTATTTGCACCTTTCCCCATTTTTGGGGTGGATCAACCCCTTGAGATGAGCAAACGAAGCATGGATCCTACTAGGAGCATGCTTCTAACTCCTGGATCCAGCACAAGTCGCCAGCAGGTCAGAATTATACGATCTAAGACACTGACATGTGTTCTCAACATTGATTCTACATCAGTTGCTTTACTGTTACAGGATGTGTTGCTAAATGTTTTCCCATACATTGGCATGTAGAATTGTCATATTTCAAAAACAAACAAATACAAAAAAAGTTACATTCATTTTATATCAGAATCGTCCTTCGGTAATTACCTGTGCCCCTGCCAGCAACCGCCCTTGCAGTCTTTCCAGTTGCTACATGTCACCAAATAGCTGCACATCTGGATCCTCCAACAAACCCAAAGGTATTTCATCTAGCACCTTTCAAGTATCAGAAATGTGTACTTGGTTGACTGGCTCACCATCATTTGCTACTCTTAACTGGTTATCAGAAGGCTTGGCTAAAGAGATTGATAGGATCTTTAAATTGCTATGGCAGATTTATTTAAAACAGGGATCTCCAATCCTGCTCCTGGAGAGCTACCATCCTGCAGACTTCAGGTCCAACCCTGTTCCAACACACCTGTCTGTCATTATCAAGTGGTTTGATTGGGGTTGGAGCTGAAATCTGTAGGACAGTAGTTATCCAGGAGCTGGGTTGGAGACCACAAATTTAAAATGAAACGGATTAAAAAAAAAGAACAATTTAATTCTTATTTTTAAATTTAAGTAAATGTAACAATCAGGACTGTCAAGCAATTCAAGGTTAGAGTTTAATGAATTATATGATGTGCTGAATTAATTGCACATCAATTTGTGAAGAGGAAAAAAAGTAATTCCTGTGTCAAATGAGAAAAACATTGAATAGACATTACAAATAAGTAGCTTTAGGAAAAAAAAAAAATAGATTCAACACTACAATTAGAATTCCATAAATAATGCTATTATGTTACATTTTTTTATAATGCTGTGAGATTGAATTTTGAGATTAAGTTTTAAAATGGACATTTCTGTTTTTGGTTTAATTATGTTGAATATTAAATGATTTTAAATGAATGAAATGATGCTTTGAAATTATTTAGATTCATCATTAAAAATGTGGATTGATTTAGCAACAAAACATTGCGTTGAGTTGGTTGAAAAGGCATAACAGTCCTGCAGTGGCTTTGTTTAGAACTATTTTAGTGAGTGAAATGGACCTAAAATGTTCATAGTTTATTTAGTATTGGAGTTCTGTGGCACAGATTCTGTGTGGGCCTGGTATGACAGTATGATTGTTGAGCATCACATGTAGAGTCTGTTTGTTTTCTCTTCATCAGCAAACACTGTGTGTGACCCTGTGATTGAAGAGCATTTCCGCCGCAGTCTGGGGAAGGTCTATAAGGAGCCTTTGCCCGTCTCTAACTCAGTGTGCATCACAGGCTCAGTCGATGACCACTTCATTAAAGCACTGGGGGACGCCTGGTTACAGATCAAAGGCAATGGTCATACAACACCAAATGAAAAGTGAAAGTCATGACATTTTGCCAAGTATGGTAACCCATACTCGGAATTGGTCCTCTGCATTTAACCCATCCAAGTGCACACACACACAGCAATGAGTAGGGAACACACACCCTGAGCAGTGGGCAGCTATATATCCAGCACCCAGAGTGCAACTGGGGTTCAGTGCCTTGCTCAAGGGCACTTCAGTCATGGGTATTGAGGGTGTAAAAGAGCACTGTTCATTCACTCCCCCCAAGTACCACTCCTGCCAGCACTGAGTCTCAAACCTGTGACCTTCGGGTTACAAGTCCAACTCTCTAACCATTAGGGCACATTAGATAAACTAGACCATAAAACAAAAACCCTGTGAGGTTAGCTCACTACAGAACTGTACTTTGAAACAGCATACTGTATTTAAAATTTCTGTCATACCGTTTCATGGCATAAATAGTAAGTTAAGTATGCTGTTTTGTAGTATAATGTACATTGTAGATATGGCTGCTTAAAGCTTGCATGACCAGGGGTGGGTAATATGACCAAAATTGTAAGAATTTTTTTTTTGTTAAATATTGTATTTTATTTCAGGATAAATTATATATCATAATATATGTCAAGCAATAGCTGTAAACAGTAATAAAAAAGGACAAAGAAACAAAACCCAAACAAATAAAGTAACACCGTTTTAAGGTTTTCTGGTAGGTCTAGCTAACAATAGTTTTAAAGTAAGAAACACTACAAAAATGTAATATAATAATGTGTTCAAAACCGCATAGTCTTCACTGTATGAGTTAAATATGAATTAATTATTCATTTTACAAAAGTTACTCTAAAGTTCACTAACACTGAAGACCCGTATTTTGACATACTTTTAAATGTATTTTACCAGTTAGATATGTACTTGAATTAAGTATACACATGATGCTTGTCCACATTTCACTCCATCTTGGGGTGCACGCTCAAACAAAGTCTGTTGGACAGCATGTTAGCTATTTTCATGAATCATATATAGTGCTTTTGAAAAGATCTTTAATGTTTTTTAAAGTTTATTTTGCTCATCAAGACTACATTTATTTGATCAAACATTTATAATATAATAATGTTTTTTTTATTTTAATATACTTTGAAATACAATTTATTCCTGTGATGCAAAGTACTTCAGTCTTCACATGATCCTTCAGAAATCATTCTAATATACAGTGTTGGAAACAGTTGTGCTGCTTCAAAAGATAATGTATACACAAAAAAAAAGAAATTTTGGAAACTTTTTTGGTGTGTGTGTGGGGGGGGGGGGGGGGGGGAGTTCAGCTTTGCTTCACATAAATTAATTATTTTAAATTATATTAAAATAGAAATCCATTATTTCTTTCTAGTTTTGATCAAATAAATGCAGCCTTGATGAGCAGAAGAGACTTCTTTCAAAAACATTAAAAGTCTAACTGATCCAAAACCTTTTATTAGCAATATATGTACTGTATATACTGTACACACACACACACAGACACACACACACCTCTATATTCACAGAACCTGGGTTCTTCCAAACTGTAATGGTAACTGTTTTATATTTTATTTATGCTCTTATTCAAATTATCTTTATTTTTGTCATTGACTTTATCAAGATGAAGCAGCTGCAGGGACAGTGTTCTCTATATTTTTTATATCATGTTTCATGAAATGTTTAAGCAGCTAGTTTGGCCTCTGGAAAGGCACTGACACTTGCAGTATTTGGCTTTATTGAGTTGTTTGTGGATACTTTTCACAGACTGCCATGGCACATTTCTGCAATGATTACCTAAGTTAAATTCACTTTGGATTACCATAATTATTTTCTTTAATCAACTTCTTTTGGAAATCTGTGGAAATGCAATAGTGGATTTTTTTAAGTTGCTGTTGGAACAAACAACAACAACAAAAATGATTTGTTATATTCTCTCCCATGCAGTTACCCTGCTATAGTTAACGTCCATGCTCTGGCAATTTAAATTCATACATGACTAAATGGTGTTGTGAACACTTACCAATTTTCATATACTAGTACATTATTTAATTAAATTGAACATTGACCTGAACATGAGTATCCACTGTTTCTATGCCCCAGCTTATTGTGTTTTGTGATTAATTTGTTTGTTGACTTTTTAAATTATTATTAGTTGACTTTTAATAATCATAGATAAATTTAAATTAGATATGTTTTCGTGTGTGGTGTCATAATGCAGGATACACACTGAATGATCTCTGCTCTTTCTTTTTTCTTTTTGTTCAACTTTCAGAATGTAAAACATGACAATCATTATGCCGTGCGTGATGAATAAATATATTGTTTCTTATAGCAATCTATCTATCATTAACTGTTGTGCATGCTTATCTATTTTTATTTTTGCAAACATGTTGAGCCATCTTACTATGCTACAATGAAAGTTGTTTTGTGGTGAATTGAACAAAGTCTCATGAGTGTCCCATTTGATATGGGTAAAGCTGCATTCATATGGAGAAAAAAAAAAAGAAAGAAATGGTTTTGAAATTAACAGTGGCTGTGCTGTAACATTCAAGTGCTGCATTTATATGGGGGAAAACTAATAATGTGAAAATGATTTGTAACTTTGTAACTTTTTTTCTTACAATTTCCATTTTTATATTTTTATATCAAATAAAATGGCCTCAAAACAAGGAATCACGTTTTCTTCCACTTTTTTTCTACACCCACGTTTGTCACTAATTCGATTTAGCCTCAATACCAGAATCCTCTTATAAAATGATTAATTCATCTGTTTTACATTAGCCCTATTTATGTATGCTGTATTGGCCTCTCATGGATAATAATTATGGATAACATACAATAATCTAGTAATGTGAAAGCTGTCATTCGGACCCAGGGTACTGAGCCTGAGACTATCTGTTGAAGGTGGTATGAGTTCAGTTTGAAATGTGGTGCAGTCTGCATGAATGTGAAAGCAGCTCGGACATGGGTGCTCACTTGTTCACACAGTAAAGTACCTGCACATATTTTTTAGCCAATGCTTATATCATTATTTCAGCAACTCTAATTATTTGTAGCAGTGACCATTCGATGATTTACCTTAGAAACAAACGAGAGTGAGTGTTCAGTGTAATTGGCAAATTAGTGGCTTGCTATTTGCTTTCTCCTTAAAAGACTATAGTAAAAGAGCACATACAGTAAACACTGCTTTTGCATGAAGTCCATAAACTCAGCCGCATTAGATCACAACAAAGCGCTAAGGTCCTTGTTGATCCTGGAACAACATTCCAATCAACCAATCAGAATTGAGATATAACTTTTCAGGATATACAGTTTCGTTCAAAATAATAGCAGTACAATGTGACTAACCAGAATAATCAAGGTTTTTAGTATATTTTTTATTGCTACGTGGCAAACAAGTTACCAGTAGGTTCAGTAGATTGTCAGAAAACAAACAAGACCCAGCATTCATGATATGCACGCTCTTAAGGCTGTGCAATTGGGCAATTAGTTGAAAGGGGTGTGTTCAAAAAAATAGCAGTGTCTACCTTTGACTGTACAAACTCAAAACTATTTTGTACAAACATTTTTTTTTTCTGGGATTTAGCAATCCTGTGAATCACTAAACTAATATTTAGTTGTATGACCACAGTTTTTTAAAACTGCTTGACATCTGTGTGGCATGGAGTCAACCAACTTGTGGCACCTCTCAGCTGTTATTCCACTCCATGATTCTTTAACAACATTCCACAATTCATTCACATTTCTTGGTTTTGCTTCAGAAACAGCATTTTTGATATCACCCCACAAGTTCTCAATTGGATTAAGGTCTGGAGATTGGGCTGGCCACTCCATAACACTAATTTTGTTGGTTTGGAACCAAGACTTTGCCCGTTTACTAGTGTGTTTTGGGTCATTGTCTTGTTGAAACAACCATTTCAAGGGCATGTCCTCTTCAGCATAGGGCAACATGACCTCTTCAAGTATTTTAACATATGCAAACTGATCCATGATCCCTGGTATGCGATAAATAGGCCCAACACCATAGTAGGAGAAACATGCCCATATCATGATGCTTGCACCTCCATGCTTCACTGTCTTCACTGTGTACTGTGGCTTGAATTCAGAGTTTGGGGGTCGTCTCACAAACTGCCTGTGGCCCTTGGACCCAAAAAGAACAATTTTACTCTCATCAACTTTTTAATCAAAGTACGCTGTTCTTCTGAACAATGTCTTGAACGACCCATTTTCCTCAGCTTTCAAATGCATGTTCAACAAGTGTTGGCTTCATCCTTAAATAGGGGCCACCTGATTCACACCT
The DNA here is from genome assembly GCF_003368295.1 of Carassius auratus. NCBI lineage: Eukaryota > Metazoa > Chordata > Actinopteri > Cypriniformes > Cyprinidae > Carassius > Carassius auratus. The sequence continues at coordinate 457,368 of NC_039251.1, forward strand.
GTTTCTTCACAAAATTGATGACCTCAGTGATTGAATGCCACACTGCTATTTTTTTGAACACACCCCTTTCAACTAATTCAACTAATTGCCCAATTGCACAGCCTTAAGAGCGTGCATATCATGAATGCTGGGTCTCATTTGTTTTCTGAGAATCTACTGAACCTACTGGTAACTTGTTTGCCACGTAGCAATAAAAAAATATACGAAAAACCTTGATTATTCTGGTTAGTCACATTGTACTGCTATTATTTTGAACAATACTGTATCTGTTTTAGGCTTAAAATCAGGGTTAGATGCTTCTACGCCATTGTTAATCAGCTATCATTTCCAACTGATTTTAAGGAATAAATTATGGGTATGGTTAGATTTAGGAGTAGGAATTGAGTTAAGTCTATATTTTTGGACAATATTGTTGATCCAGGATCAAAAGATGTTGATCCAGGAACATGTCTTACTTAGCAAAATCACAGTTACCAAAGCATTAACAAGCCTGGATGTAAATTCCATACAGGATTTGCTTGCTAAGTCTAGCTACTGTTGATGAAAGAGATGAGTTTTCAGCTGTCTCTTGAAAATTGTTATGGATACAACATTCTTGATAGGGGTGGAAAGATCATTTCACCAACTGAGAATGGTGAATTAAAATGTTCTGGAAAGTTCTGCCTCTCTGTGATCACATGCTTCTGAAAGGGGATGTAGATTTGTAAGAGTAAGTGAAAGTTAGAGTAAATACCTAGAGTAAATACCCATCTCTTTAACCTGGCTTACACGTAACACGTTTCTAATATTTAAATCAGTTAAAGGATTAATTAATGCTGCATTAATTAGGACAACTGGAACCAGGACTACTTCCCAAAACAAACAATGTACTTGCTTGTAAGAATTTATAGACTGCCTTGACCCAGCTTCCACTCCACAATATGTTTGCTCATGCTCATTTCCCAAAATGGCTTAATTATTATAGAGAAGAAGAAAGTCAACTGTTATGTTGTTTATAGATCATTGGGATGATCACATCCTCAGCAAATGGTGTCCAATTGTAGAATGGGAATGGTGTGGGACACGGAGAACCACCTCAGAAAAAGGGGTGTTAGAACTTAATTAACATACAGACTACAGCTGTTACAATGGGAGCAACGCCATTTAAATGAAGGGTAAAAACTGAAAACATATAAAAGGTTTGAACTTAGGATGTTGTGGATTCATTCTGACTCTGTTGAACCCAAGGTACTACATGTGCTTTTTCACTGCTATGCTGCAATAAACATCTTCAAGATCTTCAATGTCCTAATCACTTTTTCTTACAATGGCGAGCCACCCAACAAGGGATTTCCAAAAAGAAGAAAAAGGTAAGAAAAGCGGTTTCTTTCTTTTTGCTGGTCTTGTCAGGGAACCCCCTCATTAAAAAACATCTAGAAAAGAAATTTGTAAGGATAGAAGATAATCTAGTTTATTCAGTGTTGGCAGCAGGTGTTCTTAAGCCTATTTTGTACAAATTCTTAATAAGATTCTAATGGAAATGAATCAGCCCGATGCACTGTGGTAGCAGAGTTGTGTTGGTATCGTCGTTTCTAAGGTAACTGAAGCAAAGTGCTTAAGTTTAAAGTTGCTGTAAACTATAACTGAAATATGTTGTTGGTCTGTTATAATTCTGTTAAGATTCTTAAGTAACTGAATCAGCCCAATGCAGTGTGGTAGCGGAGTAGTCTTAGACCTATTGTTTCTAAAGTAACTTTAACAGATTTGTCAGTTTCTAACGTAAATGAAATGGAGTTAGTTGTTGTGATAATTCTGAAGAAATTCTAAAGTAACTGAATCGACCCAACGTAGTGTGGTCACAGAATTATTTCATTGTGTGTTATAGAGTATTAAGTCCGATGCACCGTGACAATGTGAAGTTTAAAGGGTTAGTTCACCCAAATATTAAAATTATGTCATTTAATGACTCACCCTCATGCCATTCCTAACCCGTTAGACCTCCGTTCATCTTCGGAACACAGTTTAAGATATTTTACATTTAGTCCAAGAGCTTTCTGAAAATTCAAAATTGAATTGAAAAATTGAATACGGTATACTGTCCATGTCCAGAAAGGTAAGAAAAACATCATCAAAGTAGTCCATGTGACAACAGAGGGTCAGTTAGAATTTTTTGAAGCATCGATTACATTTTGGTCCAAAAATAGCAAAAACTACGACTTTATTCAGCTTTGTCTTCTCTTCTGGGTCTGTTGTGAGCGCATTCACAACACTGCAGTTTAGTGATATCCGGTTCGCGAACGAATCACTCGATGTAACCGGATCTTCTTGAACCAGTTTAACAAATCGAACTGAATCATTTGACACGGTTCGCGTCTCCAATAAGCATTAATCCACAAATGACTTAAGCTGTTAACTCCCTCTGAGTTCAGACAAACCAATATCCCAGAGTAATTAATTTACACGAACGGTACACTGACTGTGAAGAGAGAACTGAAGATAAACACCAAGCCGAGCCAGATAATGAACAAAAGATTGAAACTATATGTACTTTGTCACTCTGCTGCAATAAACACTCCTATGCTGCAATTAACATCTTCATCGAGATCTTCAACATCTTAATCACTGTTTCTTACATGTTACATCATTGGAAGAATGGCACCTATGCTAATATTAGTCTAGTCTAATAGTCTTTCTTATTCCGAGGTCACCGTAGCCACTGTAGCAACTGTATCCAGATCAGATGGTCACTGCAATCCCTCGTATCCAGTATGTATCCAGACCAGATGTTATCTACATCAACATCACCTAGAAAGGACCTCTACAATCATGAAAGGCAGCGGAGACCAGGACAGCTAGATGAGCCCCAGAGACAGATCCACAGTAAAGACTTTGTCTCCTAGACAGTCACCGGGACAAAACCACAGGAATGAGTTGAGTCCTCTGCACAATCGGACAATCTGACAATCTGAGGAGAACTGGACCCCCGACTGAGCCTTTCTCCCAAGGTTTTTTCTCTATTCTGCCACTGATGGAGTTTTGGTTCCTGTGAAGAAGTGACCTTCTTCAACGCTGTAAGCGGCAGCACTGGCACGTATTATAAGAACACGCACACACATATACAATCATTACTCACCCCTCCTGTTCAGTTTGTGCTGCTATCGGCATAGCGGGTACACACGCTTGCTTGGTGGCACTCGGTCAGTCATCCACCCTCCTTTCTCTCCCTCAGTTACCATGCCATCCATATAAATCACACATAAACTTTGTCTATTGTTTTATGTTTTGTTTAATCGTCTGCGTTACATGTTCCCATAGCCGGGTTACTAGATGCCGTGCTGGCGAACTAGAGGTTTTGGAAGGCGATCGCTTTTGACGTCATCGGTTGACGACGCACCAGCGCGGCAGCCTAGGATCCGGTGAAACCATGTCTGTTTGTGTGGTGGGGTACCCGAGTATTTCGATCTGTAAATAGAAACAGATTGGTGACAACTAATATATGGTGGTTTTGTATTGTGGTTGCAAATGAGTGATGATTTGTTTTAATACATTACCAAGTGAAGTTTTGTATAAATCTTAAAGTGGATGATTAAATAATACTGGTGGAACTTACCTATTAAGGGTCGTGCCTGAAAATGGGCGGAGTCTGGTCTTTAAATCTTTGCGCTAGACTTCAGATGGGGCTTGTTAACCAAGTCGAGCAGACGTGCTGTTGAGGTGCCATGAGCTAAGAAAAACCCCTTTGTATATTGGTAGATACAAGTGGAAAATTTGTGTATATTTATTATACCGTTATTTTGTTATTTTGTTTTTATATATATTGGTTTGGACTGAGCACTGGTCAATATCTACACTGCTGGACTGTTGTTTTATCTGTGCACGTGTGAATAAAACACCAAGTTACACTGAAGAAAATCTGCGGGTTAAGTCATCTCTTTTGGTCTCGTTTTGTTGGGGTTTTGAACATTAACACGTCCCGCAGTAGACTGAGGAGACCCATTCTGGGCCTATCATAGTCTGCTGCGTTACATTTGGTGGCAGCGGTGGGATGGCTTCCCGTAAGAAAGCACCAAAAGGCAAGAGGCCTGGTCTGCGCTCACAAGTAAAGTGGGTGGTTAAAGGGGAAGAGACCGGAGACAGCTTGACATCGGAAGGAGAGGAGGCATCATGGGTAGATCCTCCTGAAGCATCGAGCAAACCCGGCTTAGCACCGACCGGTGGACCATCCGCAGTACCCAGCAGGGGCCTGGTGAGCCTGATGAGAGATTTCCTTGAGGCGCAGCAAGTGAGGGAGGAGAGATATGTGCGGGAGCTGCAGGGCATTCGTGAGTCAATCCAGCAGACTGTGAGATCAACCGTAGCAACTCCGAGTGACATGGGGAGCATACATATGAATCTCCCAACGCCGGGGCCTTCAGGAATATCCACATCACCAACCAGGTCACTAACACAGCATAGAGGGCCCATACATCGATCAGAGACACCGGTGCCTGTCTTGCAGCCAGGGGACGACATCGAGAGTTATCTGAGGAGGTTTGAGCGATTGGCCCGAACGTGGCAGTGGCCAAGGGAAGAGTGGAGCTGTCGACTCGTACCTTTACTGACTGGGCAAGCACTTGAGGCATACCTCGCAATGGATGAGAATCTCGCAGATGGCTACGACCACCTTAAGGACGCCCTACTGCAGAAGTTCAACATCTCAGCCGAGACGTATCGTCAGCGGTTTCGGGCAGTGAACATCCCAGAGGGTGAGTCACCAACCGAAACATACCATCGTCTGCGGAATCTTTTCCAGAGATGGGTGCGTCCTGATCTGCATTCTAAAGAGGAGATCGGGGAGCTGATCATCCTGGAACAGCTACTTCGTGTACTGCCATACGACAGCCGTACTTGGGTAAAGGAGCATGAACCAGAATCAGGATTAGCAGCTGCAAAGCTAGCCCAGCAGTACCAGAATGCCCATCGATCTGCTCCGCGCACTCAACCTGTCAAAGGTAAAGCACGGTTTGCACACACAGATAGTTCCCAAGACACTATCCATGAACTTAAGTTGGCTACTACACCGAAACTGATCTGCTTTGCATGTCAACAGCCAGGACACAAAGCTTCTGTATGTCCAGCACGTAAAGCCAAACTGACTGGCTTTTGCTATGTGCCCAGAGAAAATGATGGGGAAGTAGACTCTGTTGGGCTGGGGCAAGGTAATAACATGCTGTTGGACATTACGGTAAATGGACATTCGTTAAAGGCAATGCTAGATACTGGTAGTGCACTCTCTCTAATTAAATCATGCCATGTTGTTAATATTGACTATGATACCACCACTAAGGTACAATGCGTGCACGGGGATGTAAAGCCGTATCCAAAGGCTGAGGTGTTGGTGGGTGTGCAAGGTCAGATGTATCTTTTAAGAGTGGCAGTAATTGACACCTTACCGGCCGACATGATTCTGGGGAGAGATCTCCCAATTTTAAGTGAACTGGTGAATGAGAGGGGAAACCAGGTCACTGAGGTGGGGAATACCATGCCTATGTGTTCCTTTCCGGTAATAACAAGGGGTCAATCCAAGGCGGGTCTGCAGCCTCTGCCAGACTTAGACAATAGTCTGTTGCAGGGCGGGACCAAAGGCCCAAGAAAAACACGTCGTCAGAGGCGACTATGTAAATATATGGGTACTCCAGTCTTCAAACCCGATACGAAAGGGCTTGAGACTCATGAATGGCAGATCCCAGAAATCCTGGCTGAGTTGCAAAGGGGGGATGAAACGTTAAAAGCCTTGTTCGAAAAAGCTGAAGGGTTAAAGGAATCTAAGATGGAGGAACAGTATGTGATAAACGATGGTATTTTGTATGCCCAAACTGCTGATGTTCTACGTGTGGTTGTACCCTTGTCTTGTCGACCCCTTGTGTTGTATCTAGCACACACCATTCCATGGGCAGGTCATTTAGCACTACAAAAGACATACATGCGTATTAGTTCACGGTTCTACTGGCCAACCATGTACACTGACGTGCACACATATTGTACCACATGCTCAATATGTCAAAAGACCAGTGCTGTACGTCAGCGTGGTAGAGCGCCATTGCAAGCATTACCTGTCATTTCCACCCCTTTCCATCGCATCGCCATGGACATTGTGGGCCCGCTAGAAAAGAGCAGTGTAGGGCACCGATACATCCTTGTCATCTGTGACTATGCCACAAGATATCCAGAAGCTTTCCCACTTCGTACCATTACTACACCAAAGGTCATTCATGCTCTCATCCAGCTGTTTTCTAGGGTAGGCATCCCAGATGAGATCCTCACTGACCAGGGGACAAATTTTACCTCTCAATTGATGAAACAGCTTCATCGGCAACTGGGCAGTACAGCCATTCGAACGACCCCCTACCATCCGCAGACGGATGGACTGGTGGAGAGGTTCAATCAGACGCTGAAGGGTATGTTGCGGAAGTTTGTCGCAGACACAGGACGCGATTGGGATAAGTGGCTGCCATTTCTCCTGTTTGCCTACCGGGAGGTACCGCAGGCATCAACAGGATTCTCACCCTTTGAACTTCTCTACGGCTGGCAAGTCCAAGGACCTCTGGACATCTTAAGGAAAACCTGGACCAAACCAAAGGCCGAAACAGAGGAGAGAGGTATCGTAAAGTTCATCCTGGAGATGAGAGACCGGTTAGAGACCTATAGGGAACAAGCCAAAGAAAACCTCCAAGAAGCTCAAGCAGGGCAGAAGAGGTGGTATGACCAGCAAGCCAGACTGCGTCAGTTCCAGCCAGGACAGAAGGTACTGTTACTCTTACCAACTTCAAGCAACAAGTTGCTTGCCAAGTGGCAGGGGCCGTATACTGTGGTGAGGAAGATGGGTCCGGTGACGTATGAGCTTAACCACCCGGAAAAGAGGAAGACCCACCAGACCTATCACATCAACCTGCTGAAGGAGTGGAAGGAGGGAACAGTAAGCCCCAAAGATATGGTATTGATGGTGAGAACCGTAGAGGAAGAGGATGACGAGCCTAGCCCAGATATGCAACCGCAGAGAGATGCTGCAACGGTGATGCTGGGTCACCTGGATGAGCCACAACGGGTAGAACTGCAAGATCTCCTCCATCAGTTCCCATCACTGTTCCGGCCAAGGCCTGGACGGACTGAGCTCATCCAACATACCATACACCTCACTAATCAAACTCCCTTTAGACAGCAACCATACAGAATCCCAGAACGGTTACAAGCTTCGCTAAAGGCAGAAATAGAGACTATGAAAGAGTTGGGTGTCATTGAACCTTCCCCTAGTGAGTGGAGCAGCCCATTAGTCATGGTACCAAAAAAAGATGGATCACTGCGTGTCTGTGTTGACTTCCGTAAGCTGAATTCCCAGTCGAAGTTCGATGCCTATCCTATGCCAAGGATTGATGACCTGTTGGAGCGAATAGGGCAGGCCCGGTACATTACGACATTGGACCTTTGTAAGGGATACTGGCAGGTGCCCCTCGACCCAAACTCCAAGCCTCTTACTGCCTTTAGAACACCAGTTGGATTATACCATTTCACCGTTCTACCCTTTGGTCTGCATGGGGCACCTGCCACCTTCCAACGACTAATGGACCAGGTACTCCGGGGCTGTGAAGAGTGGGCGGCAGCCTACCTGGATGATGTAGTCATCTACAGTCATAACTGGAAGGACCACCTAAGCCATCTACGACAGACCTTGGAGAGAATCCATACAGCGGGCCTGTCCTTGAACGTGGCTAAATGTGAGTGGGCAAAGCGAGAAACCAACTACCTGGGGTACCAATTGGGCAATGGTGAACTACGGCCACAGGCATGTAAAGTACAAGCAATCAGGGAAAGTCCGAGACCTAGGACGAAGAAGGAAGTCCGGTCCTTCCTGGGTCTTGTGGGCTGGTACCGCCGGTTCATCCCGGATTTTGCCTCAATCGCAGTACCACTGACAGACTTCCTACAAAAAGGGGGGAAGAACACGGTGAAATGGACAGAGGCCTGCGAAAAAGCATTCAATTCCCTAAGAGGGAAGATGTGCTCCGCACCAGTGCTGCAGAGTCCGGACTTTAACCGCCAGTTCCTGGTACAGGTGGATGCCTCGGACAAAGGGATTGGAGCAGTGCTGGCCCAAGGGACTCTGGGGGCAGAGAAGCCTGTGGCGTTTTTGAGCAGGAAACTATTGCCCAGGGAGACCAGGTACTCAACAATCGAAAAGGAATGCCTTGCAATAAAGTGGGCCCTCGAAGCTCTACGATATTACCTCCTGGGGCGGGAGTTTGACCTGGAGACTGACCATCGGGCACTAACCTGGATACACTCTATGAAAGACCACAACGCAAGAGTGACTCGATGGTACTTGGCTCTCCAGCCGTTCAGATTCCAAATCCGTCATTGCCCCGGGAGAAAGAACCTTGTGGCCGACTACCTGTCCAGGTTCCCGGACAGTGCGCGGCTTGAAGAGGGTGGAGGTGATGTGAAGAAGTGACCTTCTTCAACGCTGTAAGTGGCAGCACTGGCACATATTATAAGAACACGCACACACATATACAATCATTACTCACCCCTCCTGTTCAGTTTTTGCTGCTATCGGCATAGGGGGTGCACACGCTTGCTTGGTGGCACTCGGTCAGTCATCCACCCTCCTTTCTCTCCCTCAGTTATCATGCCATCCATATAAATCACACATAAACTTTGTCTATTGTTTTATGTTTTGTTTAATCATCTGCGTTACATGTTCCCATAGCCGGGTTACTAGATGCCGTGCTGGCGAACTAGAGGTTTTGGAAGGCGATCGCTTTTGACGTCATCGGTTGACGACGCGCCAGCGCGGCAGCCTAGGATCCGGTGAAACCATGTCTGTTTGTGTGGTAGGGTACCCGAGTATTTCGATCTGTAAATAGAAACAGATTGGTGACAACTAATATATGGTGGTTTTGTATTGTGGTTGCAAATGAGTGATGATTTGTTTTAATACATTACCAAGTGAAGTTTTGTATAAATCTTAAAGTGGATGATTAAATAATACTGGTGGAATTTACCTATTAAGGGTCGTGCCTGAAAATGGGCGGAGTCTGGTCTTTAAATCTTTGCGCTAGACTTCAGATGGGGCTTGTTAACCAAGTCGAGCAGACGTGCTGTTGAGGTGCCGTGAGCTAAGAAAAACCCTTTTGTATATTGGTAGATACAAGTGGAAAATTTGTGTATATTTATTATACCGTTATTTTGTTGTTTTTATATATATTGGTTTGGACTGAGCACTGGTCAATATCTACACTGCTGGACTGTTGTTTTATCGGTGCACGTGTGAATAAAACACCAAGTTACACTGAAGAAAATCTGGGGGTTAAGTCATCTCTTTTGGTCTCGTTTTGTTGGGGTTTTGAACATTAACACGTCCCAGGGCTCCAGACTGCGACCAAATGGTCGCATTTTGCGACCAAATTTTGAGAGTGTGCGACTGAATTTTACATCCAGTCGCACATGTGCGACCAGTAGATTTGCACACGCACGCACGCAAACACACACACACACTTGCACACACTCGCGTCTCATTGAGTGATGCCTGTCTGTGAGGCGGCAAATGCGTGTGAGAAGAATAGGGAATGGCCACTGTAAGTGGCTAAAATGTGTGGAGGGGGAGGGGCCTAGAGATAATTGAGCGGGCGTAAAAATCTGTGGGAAGGAAACCGAGACAAATATCATCACAACCTGATATGTGCGTGCGTCTGAGCTATGAGCAAGCGAACTATTGATTCATTCTTCCGACCTGCGGCTAGTGTACCAGTGCCAGAGCCTAGTGTCACCGTCAGATGATGATTCAGAGTCAGAGGTTGGTGTGGCTAAAAAAGTCCGCACCAGGGCCGGCCCGTGGTATAGGCAAATGCTAAGGGCGCCACTCATCCATAGGGGCGCCAGAATGAGTGAACGAGTGATTTTTTTTTTTTTTATAATAGGCTACTATTTAAAAACCATTAATTCAAAACACTTCCAAATAAAGCAAAAAAAAAAAAAAAAAAAATCCGGCTCTTCAATCTTCCCCCGCCCATCGAGTGCTTGAAGTGTGTCAGAAACAGAGTGCGCGCACAATCAGTTGTTGGTAATTTGTTGTGTAGCGTGCCCGACGCCGCATCCAATGTATACAGCACTGCTTTTGTTAACACACAGCTCGTAGAAACGGGCCTGGCAGCTCGCGCCAGTTCTAGACACGGTGAAAGTTTCCTGATTGTGACGGAAGGCCGAATTTACATGACACATTATAAATGAGCATAGTCTGCGATAGATACAGTGCCAAAAAGAAGAGAAGAGGATAAAGACAGAGGTAAAGAGATGTAGTGAAATAGCAATTTATTGCATAGGAGTAAGAAGATACTATAATTTCATGGCAGTTATTTTTACCTTAAACTTAATGTTAGCAGTTGTTCTGAGATCTGAGTCCCCAGACTGTGATTTTGTACAATCAGTTTTAAGACGCATTTTTTATTATCACTTTTTTTTTTTTTTTTTTTTTACTCTACAGTTGTGCAGTTTTGGGGGGATACAGTACAGGCCAAAAGTTTGGAAACATTACTATTTTTAATGTTTTTGAAAGAAGTTTCTTCTGCTCATCAAGCCTGCATTTATTTGATCAAAAATACAGAAAAAATGTAATATTGTGTTATATTATTACAACTTAAAATAATTTGTTTTCAATTTATTATACTTTAAATTATCATTTATTTCTGTGATGCAAAGCTGAATTTTCAGCATCATTACTCCATTCTTCAGTGTCACATGTGACATCCAGTCTATCACATGATCCTTTAGAAATCATTCTAATATGATGATTTATTATGAGTGTTGGAAACAGTTCTGCTGTAATGTGTGTGTGTGTGTGTGTGTGTGTGTGTGTGTGTGTGTGTGTGTATATATATATATATATATATATATATATATATATATATATATATATATATATATATATATATATATATATATATATATTAGGGGTGTAACGATACGCGTATTCGTATTGAACCGTTCGGTACGACGCTTTCGGTTCGGTACGCGGTACGCATTATGTATACCGAACGGTTCGTTGGAGTAATTAATTATATTTGAAAAAAAAAAAAAAAGAGAGAGAAAGAAATATAATGATATGCGTTCAACAAGGTAGCCCAATAACCCAAACAATGTAACAGGCAACGCCCCTGACACTCCCGAAGAAGAAAAAAACACCATCTTATATGTTTATGTTAGGGTACTACTCAGTCAGGCGCTCGCTCACTCAGTGCGCGCTGAAGGCTCGTTGCAAAATAGCCAATGCGTTTAACAGACTAGAAATGAGAAGATCCTCCAATAACCAACAGGTCTGGTGTTTGGGTGCACTTTGGATTCCCTTTAAGCTATAATGGTGATGGCAAGAGAGTGGTGGATAAATAAACAACGGTATGTCGCATCTGCAACATGACAGGGTACACCAGCGGGATTACAAAAAAAAAAAAAAAAACCAGCCGGAATATCTGGGATATATGCGTCAGTACTATCTGGGAAAAGACGAAAAAAAGGAGAAACATGCACGCAGCAAACTATCCCTGCAGCATTTAGACACTATAGCTTACAGGGAATCCAACCCAAACACCAGACCTGTTGGTTATTTTAGGATCTTATATTTCTGGTCTGTTAAATGCATTAGACATTTTGCAACGAGCCTTCAGCGCGTGCTGAGTGAGCGAGCGCCTTAGGGGCCGTTCACATATCGCTCCTAAAAACGCGTGGAAAACGCTAAGCACGTCTTTCTCCTGAGGCGTCTGTCTTTGCTAAGCAACAATGACGTGCTCTCTCCATGAGACGCAGAAATTTCAGCGAAGGATAAATGGATTTGCAGCTCTAAAAATCGCTTGCAGTAGCTCTGCTACTGAATTTATTTCAAAATTGCAATCCATATACAACTATGATCAGCTGTTCCTTCATCTTGGCTGAGCTCTCAACGTTGTTACGGGAAAGGATGAAGCTGATTGGTTGGTTCTTGTCACATGACCCGCGGTGCGCTTGCGGCATTCTGAAAAGTTGAGATGTTTTTACATTTTGCTGTATCTAAAACGTATCGAACCGAACCGAACCGTGACATCAGTGTATCGTATCGAACCGAACCGTGAATTTTGTGAACCGTTACACCCCTAATATATATATATATATATATATATATATATATATATATATATATATATATATATATATATATATATATATATATATATATGCATGAGGCGCCAGGTAAAATGTTGCAAATTGGTCAGGGCCGGCCCTGGTCCACACTCACCATTTTCGAGAAGACTGGCTGTAAGAATTCAGATGGCTGAGGTACTATAATTATTAGAACTACTTTTCACCAAATACAAAAGCCAGCTCGACCTTCAAAGGAAGAATGGCTTAAAACTTAACGAAACATACAACAACGATAAAGCATGCACACAAACTTTTTTACTATGCACATTTTTTATTCTGAGTGTATGGAATTTTGTTTACTATTTGTACTGTCATGACAGCGATGGTGCTGTCAGTTTACCTTGTTGCATCTTCAAAAGTGCAGAATAAAATGTGACACTGAATTTGAAACGGCACATTGTAATTAGCATCTATTATTAAAGTATTTATTAGTAATACAGTGGAAATTAGTAGATTTGGTTAGCATGTTGATTTACGGTGTGCGCCCCTAAATTTTCTGGTTGTGCCCCTAAAATTTTCAGTTGGGGGCCACTGTGCTCCTAATGTAAAAAGTTAGTCTGGAGCCCTGACGTCCCGCAGTAGACTGAGGAGACCCATTCTGGGCCTATCATAGTCTGCTGCGTTACAGTTCCTTTACTCTGTTGCCTCTGGCTTGCTCAGTTGGTGACACTTAATGTCCAGCGATATCGTCGACTTGATTGAATAGATTATATTTAGATTGAACTGAGCTGAATGATGACATCACTGAATTCAATGACGAACTACCTTTTTGCATTATTGACACAATTTTCCTATTTAATGCTGTTCAGTTACTTTGAAACAATCTGTGTGCTACATAAAGTGCTAGATAAATAAAGGTCACGACTTGACTACAGGGGTCAAATTGATTACTATTTGGGAATACGATTCAGTCAGTTTATTACATTGTTGATGTATGATTAAAGGAATATCCTGTTTAATGATATACAGTAGTATACTAATAAGTGTTGAGGCAATAAGAACATGCTTTGCACCTGAATTTCAATGTCTTAATTTCAATGTCTGTGTGATGTCTTTAGTTAAACTAAATGTTAGCTAGAAATTCATAAAGATACTAAAAGATTAGTAAACATTTACAAATGGTTAATAGTCTCGACTTTAGATTGGGTACTGCAAAAACACGAACAAATTAGTAATAAATAAGTTAATATGTGTAAATAGGGGGAATTAAGGACCTTTGGGGGAACATTTTGCCATAGAGATGATTGCACATAAAGTCATTAATAATTAGTAAACTTTTATAAACGTTTACAAATTCTGAATTATAATCATTTTTATTTATATAGCTCCTTTCCAAACCCCGAGGTCACTTTACAAAACCGGTTTAAGGAAAAGAAAAAGATAAAGACACTATAAGAAAAGATAAGACACGATGCGACTGTGGAATGTGTGACATCACAGAGGACCTTTCATTGGACCGACAACACCGCAGCACTGGCCAAGAAATCACAGCAGTGACTCTACTTCCTCCACAAACTGAGAAGAGCCAAAGCCCCACCCCCCATCATGTGCACTTTCTACAGAGGCACCATCGAGAGCATTCTAACGAGCTGCATCACTGTGTGGCATGGCATCTGCAATGTGTACTGCCGGAAGACTACAACGCATAGTGAGAACAGCTGAGAAGATCATTGGTGTCCCTCCAGGAAATTTACGGAACCCGTCTCACTCGCAAAGCCCTCTGCATTGCAGGAGATCCTACCTGTCACACAGCTTCTTCAGTCTGCTGCCATCAGGGAGGAGACTGCAGAGTCTCCAGGCCAGGACCAGCAGACTGAGGGACAGCTTCATCCATCAGGCTGTCAGGAAGCTAAACTCGCTCCCAAACATGCCCCCCGCCGTCTGCACCAGACACCACTGAATTATGAACCCCCACCCCCCATTCCCACATCCACAGGTCCTTCCACTCCCCCTCCCACTAACAATTGATAACATGCACCAGTCACTTTGTGCAGCATTGGTCTGCTCACTATTCAGCATGGAACTGACGTCATTCTACTACCTTTTCAGTCAGTTAAATAAAACAACTGCTATGTCACTTTAATCAGACTGAATAGGGTTTTTTTTTTTTTTTTGCACTTCAATCTTTATCTGCACTCTATCTGCCATGTTCCTTGCACTGCTTTATTTAACTTTTTTTTTTTTTTTTTTTTTTTTTTTTTACATGCCCTTATTTGTATAGTTGTATTTTATATTTTATATTTTATCTGTTTCTATCTGTTTTTTTAGGCCCTACTGATATCTGTATGCACCACGGGTCTGAGTGTAATGTAATTTCAATTCTCTGTATGTATTTACTGTACAAGTGGAAGAATTGACAATAAAGCAGACTTGACTTGACTTGATTGACTTGACTAAACATCAATACCAGAAGACAGAACACATACCAAGAGCTCACAACAGGGTACAAATTACAGACTGAGAACGGAAGAGTAATACTCAGAGAATAAATGCATTTTTAAAAGGTTTTTGAAGGAGAGAAGAGAGGATGTCAAGTCAAGTCAAGTCACCTTTATTTATATAGCGCTTTAAACAAAATACATTGTGTCAAAGCAACTGAACAACATTCATTAGGAGAACTGTGTCAATAATGCAAAATGACAGAAAAAGATTTTGGAAAAAAATCCAAGTCCAGGCACTCAATAGGATGCAAAAGTTAAAAAGCCTTTAATGGTTGGGCTAAAGCATTAAAACACCAACGCGTATCGGCCCATTGGCCTTCATCAGGGTGTTGGTAACAAACAGACAGAATCACGCAGTACTTATAGTTGCATTGGTTTCAGGTGTGCCACTCTGGCACTTGTAACACAATTTTTTGGCCACTAGAGGCAATAGTTCAGATAATGGCTAATACCAAAGATCAAACCATACAAATACAAGATAAAGGATCTCCAAGTGGAAGAAAAAAAAAAAAAAAAAAAAAAAAAAAACAAACAACAGGAGAGAGTAACACCAATACAAACATCTTGTGTACTCCACACAATTATATCCATAAAGTCAAATAAATGTGTAGAGGCTAGTTACCCATCTTACTTCTGGATTCATTGTCAAGATAGTTCCAAAGCAACAGGAGAAAAATATTATTATGGGCATTACAGTACATTAAAAGAACAGTCAACATTCACGGACAACAATACACTGTCCCTATTGAGACACAACTTTTACAAAAAAGGTGAGAGGTCAAAGTCTTCATTAAGACCTGGATGACTAGTAGCCCTCAAGGAATAGATCCAATATGTCTCCCTTTGTTTAAGGCGTTTGATGATATCCCCACCCCTGGCATCCAGGCGAACAGCCTCAATGCCCACTACTCTTAGGGTCGAATCACTCCCATGTTTTGCGTCTATATAATGTTTGGCCATTGGATAGTTCATATTTCCAGTCCGAATGGCATATCTATGTTCAGCTACCCTGTCTCTTAGTCTCCTTTTAGTAAGGCCTATATAAAAACAGCCACAAGTACACTCTAAACGATAAACAACATGGGTAGAATTGCAATTTATAAAACTGTTAATAGTGTAAGTCTTATTGCTAAAAACATCCATAAATTTGTCAGTTTTAGCAATATTCTCACAATAATTACAATTACCACAAGGAAAGTTACCCTTGGGTTGACGAAGCCAAGTTTCACGTTTAGGAGCAGGGAGGTGACTTCTTACTAACCTGTCCTTAAGTGTGGGGGCCTTCCTAAAACTGATTCCAGGGGGTTCCGTGAATATTTCCCGTAAAGTCGGGTCACATTCAATAATGTTCCAGTTTTTCTTTATAATGCGTTTAATCTGGACAGCCTCCTTGCTGTAATGAGTGACAAAATAGGGTTTCTGTGTTGATACTCTATTGGGTCTAGACTGAAACAAGCTCTTCCTTTCAAGTGATTGGGCTCGATTATGAGCTTGAACAAGAGTTTTTGTTTGGTAACCTCTTTGTTGAAAACGCCGCTGCATATCCAAAGACTGATACTGGAAATCCTGATCTGAATCACATATACGCCTTAGTCTCTGGATCTGTCCAAAGGGTATGTTATCAATAAGCCATGGGGGATGAAAACTATTAGCATGCAGCAAGGTATTACGATCTGTTGACTTTCTGAAGATAGATGTATGTAGGAATCCCTCATTATCTTTTGAGATCCGTAGATCAAGAAAGTTGATAGTGTGTAAATCATAATCCAAACTAAATTTAAGGTTCTCATTTAAGCTATTAACATATACATGGAAGTCTACAAGTTCTTTTTCTGAACCTGAGAACATCAAAATCACATCGTCAATATATCTACCCCACCACAAGATTTTATCTTTAAAAGGGTTGACGTGGGAAAATATATAGCGCTCCTCCCATAAGCCTAGAAACAGATTGGCATAGTTGGGAGCAAAACAAGCACCCATTGCAGTCCCCTTTTCTTGTCTATACAATATGTCTTGAAAGAGAAAGATGTTGTTCTTTAAAGTCCACTCAGTAAGTTGCACTATAAAGTCACTGGGAGGCATCAAATGTTCAGGTCTGGATGAGAGATAGTGTTTCAAAGCCTCTAAACCCTCGTTATGTACAATATTGCTATATAGGGACTCCACATGGGAAGTCGTGGCCTAATGGTTAGAGGGTTGGACTCCCAATCGAAGGGTTGTGAGTTCTAGTCTCGGGCCGGACGGAATTGTGGGTGGGGGGAGTGCATGAACAGCTCTCTCTCCACCTTCAATACCACGACTTAGGTGCCCTTGAGCAAGGCATCGAACCCCCAACTGCTCCCCGGGCGCCGCAGCATAAATGGCTGCCCACTGCTCCGGGTGTGTGTTCACAGTGTGTGTGTGTGTGTTCACTGCTCTGTGTGTGTGCACTTCGGATGGGTTAAATGCAGAGCACAAATTCTGAGTATGGGTCACCATACTTGGCTGAATGTCACTTCACTTCACTTCACATCCATTGTGGCCATAATGCAGGAGCCTATGTTGCCTATTTGTTCAATTTTCTTTAAAACCTGTGTAGTATCTTGAATATAAGAAGGTAAATCTGCCACAAATGGCTTGATAAAATAATCCACAAACTTGGAAGCAGGTTCTGTTATTGAGTCATTCCCGCTGATTATCGGTCTGCCAGGTGGATTTTCCAGATCCTTGTGGACTTTGGGGAGCATATCCTGTTGTTTGTTTTTTTTTTTGTTTTTTTTTTTCTTCCACTTGGAGATCCTTTATCTTGTATTTGTATGGTTTGATCTTTGGTATTAGCCATTATCTGAACTATTGCCTCTAGTGGCCAAAAAATTGTGTTACAAGTGCCAGAGTGGCACACCTGAAACCAATGCAACTATAAGTACTGCGTGATTCTGTCTGTTTGTTACCAACACCCTGATGAAGGCCAATGGGCCGATACGCGTTGGTGTTTTAATGCTTTAGCCCAACCATTAAAGGCTTTTTAACTTTTGCATCCTATTGAGTGCCTGGACTTGGATTTTTTTCCAAAATCTTTTTCTATATTTAACCCTTCCAAGAGCACCAGAGGATACAAGGGATTCCAGCAGCGCTCCAGTTCTCTTTTGTTTAATGCAAAATGACAGTTAAAGGCAGTTCATCTTTGAATTCAGTGATGTCATCTCTTTTCAGTTTAAATAGTGTCTGTGCATTTATTTGCAATCAAGTCAATGATATCGCTGTAGATGAAGTGACCCCAACTAAGCAAGCCAGAGGAGACGGCGGCAAGGAACCGAAACTCCATCGGTGACAGAATGGAGAAAAAAAAACCTTGGGAGAAACCAGGCTCAGTTAGGGGGCCAGTTCTCCTCTGACGAGAAGAAACCAGCAGTTCAATTCCAGGCTGCAGCAAAGTCAGATTGTGCAGAAGAATCATCTGTTTCTTGTGGTCTTTTCCTGGTGGTCATCTGAGACAAGGTCTTTACAGGGGATCTGTATCTGGGGCTCTAGTCAAATCAAGTCACCTTTATTTATATAGCGCTTTAAACAAAAAACATTGTGTCAAAGCAACTGAACAACATTCTTAACATTTAAACTCTAGTTGTCCTGGTCTCCGCTGTCTTGCATGGATGTAGAGGTCTTTTCTAGGTTCTGATCCACCATCTAGTCTGGATACGTACTGTATCCGGGTGACTGCAGTGACCCTCTGATCTGGATACCGACTGGATCTGGTGGCTATGGTGACCTCGGAATAATAGAGAAACAGACTAATATTAGTGTAGATGCCATTCTTCCAATGATGTAGCAAGTACATCTGGTGTTATGGGAAGTGTTCCTGGTTCCGGGTTACCTAATTAATACAGCCTAAAAATCCTTTAACGGATTTGGATATTGGAAGCAGGTTAAGGAGATGGGTCTTTAATATAGATTTAAACTGTCTCCCAAACAGTGTTATTCCAGAGTTTAGGCGCCAAATAAGAAAAGGATCTGCCTCCCGCCGTTGATTTTGATATTCTAGGTATTATCAAATTGCCTGAGTTTTGAGAACGCAGCGGACGTGGGGGATTATAATGTAACAAGTTCTCATTCAAGTACTGAGATGCTAAACCATTCAGGGCTTTATAAGTAATAAGCAAGATTTTTAAATCTAAACGATGTTTAATAGGGAGCCAGTGCAGTGTGAACAGAACAGGGCTAATATGGTCATACTTCCTGGTTTTAGTAAGAACTCTTGCTGCTGCATTTTGGAATACCTGGAGTTTGTTTACCAACTGTGCAGAAAAACCACCCAATAAAGCATTACAATAATCTAACCTTGAGGTCATAAATGCATGGATTAACAATTCTGCATTTGACAATTTAGCAGTAAATAAAATGCTTTTTTTTATATCCATTATGCATTTTGTAAGTTTTTCAAATTGGTATGTCTCGCCGGGCCGTGAAGAAATATAGAGCTGAGTATTGTCACGGGGTGAAGAATCACTGGACAAGGAGTATGTGAAATCAAAAGCCCTGGATGGTGGGTTTATTGAACACAGTGATGCCTCGAAGGTGCTGCTTCACTTTCTGGTGGCCGGTGCTTCCCGTGTGCTCTTCGTGCTTTCCTGTGCCACTTAAGGTGAAAGTGGGTGTCCAAACGTGCTCCAAAGTGGCTGGGCTGTCGGTCACTCGCCGCTTTCTGAAAAGTGAAGAGAGAGGGGTTAGACCAGTATTGCATTCGGTTCAAGAACCTCTTCTGAGTGTAACATGTGCTCCTTTTAAATGTGCTGGCTGAGGGGGAGCAGCTCTGACCGATCAGCCGGTGACGAGGACGTGCAGGTGTTTTGCTTTGGTTTCCAGGGTGACGCTGATTCCTCTGGGAGTGCTCGTCACAGAATCATCAGCATAACTGTGAAAGCTAACACCGTGTTTCCTGATGATATCTCCCAAGGGAAACATGTAAAGCGTGAAGAGTAATGGCCCTAGTACTGAGCCTTGAGGTACTCCACACTGCACTTTTGATCGATATGATACCTCTTCATTCGCTACTACAAATTGATAGCGGTCATATAAGTATGATTTAAACCATGTTAATGCACTTCCATTAATGCCAACAAAGTGTTCAAGTGAGTTATTTTTATATATGTAGCACTTTAAACAGAAACGATTGCGTCAACGCAACTGAACAACATTAATTAACTGACATTTAAAGGCAGTTCATAATTGAATTCAGTGTTGTCATCATTCATCTCAGTTCAGTTTAAATAGTATCTGTAGAATCATTTGAAATGAAGTCAACGATTTTTCTGTAATTGGAACCAAAGGAACCAACACTCCATCAGTGACAGAATGGAGAAAAAAACTCCGTTCTACCAGAAAGACTCGGGAGATAAAATGATGTACGAAGCATACATTTATTGACAGCTCAGCAAGCACAATAATAAATTTCTTTGGCGGAAGGCCCCGTCCATGGTTCGTAATCCGAGGGTAGCGAATCTGCATTTCCTGCCTGAAGACGAAGGCAGGGGCGCAGCCGACCCCCCTGGAAGGTAAGGACAGGACCATCCTGGTGGTGGTGGGGAGGGTGGAGGTTGTCGCGTCAGCATCTGCGAACTCAAACATGTGTAAGTACGATCTTTTATACAGGAGTATAAAGACGTGATTGGATAATGATGAAGGTAATTAGTGACGAAGTGATTGAGTCTTCCTGGCAGAACTTAGGCTAAAGCTTCCATTTCTCAGTTCAAAGTTTTATAGTCTATGCAAAAGAATGTTGCAGTCAATAGTGTTTGAAAGCAGCACTAATATCCATTAGCATTAATAGAGATATACAACCACGATCAGATGATAAGAGCAGGTCATTTGTAAATCTAAGGAGAGCAGTCTCAGTACTATGATACGGTCTACATCCTGACTGGAAATCCTCACAGATATTTCCTCTAATAAGGAATATAATTGTGAGGATACTACCTTTTCTGGTATCTTGGACAGAAAAGGGAGATTTGAGATCGGTCTATGATTTACAAGTTCTTTGAGGTCAAATTGTTTTTGTTTTTTTGATGAGAGGCTTAATAATAGCCAGTTTGAAGGTTTTGGGGACATATCCTACTCTTCCGACGATGAGGTATTAATAATTGTCAGAGGAGGATCTATGACTTCTGGAAGCACCTCTTTCAGGAACTTAGATGGAATAGGGTCTAACATGCAAGATGTTGGTTTAGCTGATTTAACAAGTTTATACAATTCTCCCTCTCCTATAGTATCTCCTACAGTATCCTATAGTTCTACAGAGAATGAGTGGAACTGTTCCTCAGGGGATATAAGTGTACTGTCTGATGCAATACTGTAGCTGACGGCTGCATGGTTACAATTTTATCTCTAATAGTAACGATCTTAGAAGTAAAGTAGTTCATAAAGTCATTACTGCTGTGATGTCGGGAAATGTTAACACTTGATGCTTTATTTTTCATTAATTTAGCCACTGTACTGAATAAATACCTGGGCTTATGTTTCTAAAAGGGATTAAAAGTATTCTGATCTAGCAGTTTTTAAAGCTTTTCTGTAGGATAGATTACTTACCGCCAAGCAATACAAAATAACTCTAGTTTTGTTTTCCTCCAGCTGTGCTTAATTTTCCAGGCTGCTCTCTGTAGGTTACAAGTGTGCTCATTATACCATGGTGTCAGACTGTTTTACTTAAACCTTCCTTAAGCGTAAAGGAGCAACTGTATTTAAAATGCTTGAAAAGAGAGAGTCCATAGTTTGTTACATCATCAAGTTGTTCTGAGGTTAAAAAAATAATAATAATAATTAATAATTAAAGTAATTATTGCATAGGGGGAGAGTGGGTTGAGTATTTCCAGTTGATAGAAATGAGGAGACCAGTACCCCTCCCAACATGATGGGGGAGCATACTTTGGGTGAATCTTCTGGACGAATCTCTCAGTCAAGCCCAAGATACTAAGAGAAGACTGAGAAGCAATTGCAGAAATTAAGTCTGCTTTGTGACATCTGACTGGCAATTCCAGAGCTCCTCAGAAAAAGATTGGTGAAGATAGGACACAGGTTTGCAAGAGTATGTTGCAATCTGCATTTGATGTTAGAGTGTTGTTGAGAGAACATGATTGCTTTTGAAACATATGATGGTTGTAAAAAAGAGGGGGCAAAAAGGAGAGTGTGTAAAAATAAAAATAAAAGATACTTAAAGGGGGGGTGAAATGCTCGTTTTCACTCAATATCCTGTTAATCTTGAGTACATATAGAGTAGTACTGCATCCTTCATAAATCCAAAAAGTCTTTAGTTTTATTATATTCATAAGATAAAGATAGTCTGTACCGATTTTTCCCAGAAAAACACGACCGGCTGGAGGCGTGACGTGTGAGCGGAGCTAAAGAATCACGAGCGCGAATAGGCTTTTGCGTTGAGAGCATGTGGAAGCTGTGACATTACCGTGAGGGAAAACCCATCATCATGATCAGTGAAATGTCTGTGCTGCTCAGCCTCGCTATACGGGAGCGCGCGCTCTTCCGGCAGACGTGCCCTCGGGACCCATATAAGGAAATTCCGCTCCATCTAACGTCACACAGAGCCATACTCAAAAAAATTTTTCCGAAACTTGTGACAAACCGGAAGGAGTATTTTGGGAACAAAAATACTGCTTCAAACGTACAACTTAATTTTTGAAACTTTTTCCATGTTTAGCATGGGAATCCAACTCTTTCTGCTTTTCTAACTCAGGTGGCATACTCTCTTTCCCTTCCTTAAAAATTAGTTATTTGATCAGGCCAATGCTCAAAAGGAGTTCTTCTATGTGCCACAAAGCTTGGTAAGGACATGACTGAAGTCAAGGAAAATTGAGTGCTTAGTTGCAATGTTGGGTGCTTCTGCTAATTGAAGCCTTCCTTACACTTGAATTACTATATTTCTGTAGTGAACACAAGGTGAACAGTTTACTGGTAGAGGATGGAAGAGGTTTACCATGTTTTAGGCACCATATGTTTCTACTTGTAGGAAATCTCCAGATGTTAGTTGTAGAGCTGTAGTCAAGTCCGGCTTTGTTGAGTCCAAGTCAAGTCCAAGTCCAGGACTAGTCGAGACCGAGTCAAGACTGAGTCCAAAGAGGTTCGAGTCCAAGTCAAGTCCAAGTCCAAATGTTTCGAGTCCAAGTCCAAGACCGAGTCCAAATGAAAGAAAAAAGGGTCCTCTTCAAGACCACATACTTAACTACTGATAATGTTTGTGATGCGAGAAAAACCATATCTCCTATTCTAAGAAAATCATTTTACATTATTATTTGTAATGATCAAAAAGCATGTGCAAAGTAACAACTCTGTAGTACAGGGGTCTCCAAACTACATCCTGGATGGCCAATGTCCTGAAAAGTTTAGCTCCAACTGGCCTTAAAACACCTGGAAGATTAGTGTGTCTATTAAGAGCTTGATTAGGTTCAAGTGTGTATAATTAGGGTTAAAGCTAACAGGGGCGTTAAACAAGATCCTGGGCCCTATGCATAGGCAGTCCTGATGGGCCCCCATGGCCCCCAACCATGAAAATATCCAGGTAAAAAATGTATATTTCAGATTCATACTTTTCAAGGGCCCTCTCTTCCTTTGGGGCCTTGTTAATGAGTACTGGTTTTACCCCCAGTCCGACCCTGGGAAATAAACTTGGATAAACAAACAAAGTTTGGAACTGTAAGGTCAAATAATTTGTATGTACTTTATTTTTTGTTGACATTATATCTGTGATCAAAAATGTATATGACTATGCCTAATTGGCACAGTGCACAGACACATGCAAAGCTCGGGATATGACAAATGCGTGCAGCAAGGCTAGAATGGATACGTTTGGCTCTACTGGACATGCGCACATAAATACAGTGAAATTTTTGTCATACTGTACTAGGGCTTGCATGGACTAGTCGAGCACTGTCGGAAACAATCGACTACTCCAGCATGCATTAACCATAATGCATACAAAGTGTTTGCAAGAACAACGTGAATTTTAGAATTACAATATTGCGTGGAGCTGTTACTATATGACCTTATCTATGTTGCATGTAAAAATAAAATATGTAATGTACTAATTAGGGTTGTGCCTGAAGCCGAATACCTTATTCGGAATGGCACGGATAATGTCTTAAAAAACAAATAACGCTCAAGGAATAATTCTGCCTGAATACTCGGCTAAAGCTGACAGAGTCTGGTGTTTGCTAGCTAACAGGTGAGCCAGGGCATCAGCGCCAGAAGTGAATGAATGTAAACTTTATGAGTGAAAAGAGAGCAAATCAAACACCGCATTTTTGTCGCCTCTCTGTTTATCGCTCAGAAATCAGAGTGTTGCAAGAGTAATTTTACCTATAATAATACATCATAGCTACACGTTATATTATTTGTAAATATTTAAAAGGCAAATATTGAAAGCTTAGGCTACCATGATACGAATGAATGGAATAAGCACAGCGCGCTCACCAATCAAACAGCCGCGCTGCGCGTCTCAGTCTCTCAAAAACCAAATCAGTTCTCTCTCAAGAGTAGGCTAATAATCAGCTTCGATACGGATACATTGTCTACTTGTCCTACATGTTTGCATCTTTACCTTTTGCTGGTTTGGGCGGAACACACACATCTGTTTAGTGAAGTTCATTAACATTAAGACTCGCTCAAAGTGTTCTGCGTAATGAGAATGTGTGCATTGAATGGATTCAGTCGTGTTCAAATGATCACTAAACGTTTGTCATGACATCTCTCTGCTTGCATGATAAATATTATTTTAGAAATTAATAATTATTTCAGTTTAACACGACATACTTGTTCAGTGATAACTACGAAAAAATATATAAAAAGTCATAACAGTCTTATCAAGTAACTGTACGATGTTGTATCCGAATGCAGATAGGAAAACATTTTTGTGATTTTTACAGATACAAATACTGGCTGTTACATGAAAATGTAAATATGCAATGTCATATATAAATTTTTAAAATTTACATATGTAATTGTTGCATAAGGCTATACATTAATACGCGTTTATTGATAAAAAAAAAAGGCCATCTAGGTGTAGACGTAAATAAAACACAATCTAACAGGTAGAAAATTAAATTAGAAATATCTAAACTTTTCAGGTCGCAGTAAGTGCACCACTGGTCATGCATATCCTTTCCCGGAACAATACTGAAAGCTAAGGCAAGATGGAGAAACAGATGATCATAGTTGTACAAGGATAGCCATTTTTTAAATGAATCTATTAGCAGAGCTACTGCAAGTGTCAGTGGGGCAGTGCTAATGCAGACCTAGAGTGTAATCGTACCTCTGTGTCTTTCTGAGATAACTATAGTTCCTTCCTGAGTAGATGACATACTACACTATGGTGGATTGATGCCCACTGTTGGAACTCAAATCCTTTACTAGCCAGTAGCTCTTTAAGACTGACAACCATCCCTCTGGCCTCATCAGCAGTTTTCAGGCTCTGAAGACAGTTGTTGACACAGAAGCTCCTGTCACGGTTGGTAAAGCGAGTTCCACTTCTCTCACAGATTTTATTCACCACAATGTCACCCGCATGGATCAGCAGCAGAAGAGCATAGTCAACACCGGACGTGTTGTCCAAGTGCTGGTGACACAGGTGTCTAAGCTCACCCAGCAAATCCATCGGCTGACCACTCACGCTGTGCCTCCTGCACCGTCCGTTCCCCGGGATATCCCCGAAAACCACTACCGGCCCCCAACCTCGTCTTCCGGTGCTGGAGAGCTACTCTGGTGAGCCTAATTACTGCACAACATTCTTGACAAAATGTTCCATGAATTTTTCCCTACAGCCTCACACCTTTGAGAAGGAGGAGTCCAAGGTGGCGTTTGTCCTAACACTACTCTACGTTAGGGCTGCATTGTGGGGAACGGCGGTGTGGGAGAACCACGACCCATGCTGTGCCTCGTTCCACTCCCTCTCCAAGGAGATGAAGAGGGTGTTCGATCGGGCCATAGCCGGCAAGGAAGCAGCCCGTGAGCTCGCAGATCTCAAGCAAAGAAATCTCTCCGTGGCCAACTACTCCATCAGGTTTTGCACCTTGGTGGCTGCGTGCAAGTGGAATGAGGAGGCGCAGTGGGATATATTCCTGCATGTGTTGGCTGACCGTGTTCACAAAGAGATCTAGCTCCTCGAGTTGCCAACCAGCCTCAACGGACTCATCGACTTGGTGCTCCATGTGGATGCTCAGATTGACCGCTTGGGGGCGCAGACCAGTCACACACGCCTTCTCGGTAACCCGGAGAGTGGCAACTCGAGCCGGGAGAACATGGTCGGTCCCGTCGTTGATCACGAACCCATGCAGGTTGGTAGAACTTGACTGTCCCGGGAGGAGAGAGAGAGGTGGAGGTCCCAAGGACTGTCTCTACTGCGGTGGCTCTGGACATCTTCTGCACACATGCTTCTTTTCTGCCGGTAAAAAGAGTCAGCCCGGTAGTAAGTTTGAGGCTACTATCGGGTGGGATCTCCGACAGGAACTCCTCAATATCATCAACTCTCCTTCTGATGAATCTGCGGTGGGCCAATAACACTCACACCTGTCACGCCCTTCTGGATTCAGGAGCCGAAGGTAATTTCATTGACACTAACCTTGCTCATCACCAGTAACTTCCTATCCTTCCCCTGTCACGTCAGATTACTGTCAGCGCACTCAATGGTCAGGAACTGCCGCACGTCACCCACACTATAGAACCCATGACTCTCCTTACCTCAGGCAATCACACCGAAACACTATCCCTTCTCCTCATGGACTCCCTTGTGGCACCCATTGTGTTAGGTCATCTCTGGCTGGTCAAGCACATCCCAGTAAAACGGCTTGCCTTGTCCTCTATAAGAAATAACCATTAATTTGTTCTATTTATTAAAAATTGGGTCTTTATAGCCATCTTAAGCACCATATAGTCCCATATCTCAAAAATGCTGCAGTAAAATGGTTTCATATGAGGTCTGCATACATTTTGGAACATCCTGTGGAAGAACTGATCATTAGCTTGTTCTACTCATTAGAAATGGGGTCTTTATAGGCCTCTGAGGTAGATTAATGTCCTATATCTCAAAAACACTGCAGTAAAATGGTTTTGTATGAGGTGTGCATATACTTTTGTATGGGATGTCCAGTATAAGAACTGACCAATCTTTTTTTTTTCAACTTATTAGTGTGAACTCGTTCAACTTATAATTGTATCTTTATAGCCCTCTAAAATGTAATAATGTATCATTATTCAAAACAGCTGCAGTAAAATGGTTTCAGAAGAGGTCTGCATATAGTATGGGATGTCCAGTATAATAACTAACCATTAGCTTTTTCTGCTTATTAGAAATTGGGTCTTTAAAGCCCTCTAAATCACCATAAGGTCCCATATATAAAAAAATCTGCAGTAAAATGGTTTGATATGTGGTGTGCACATTATATGGAAGGTCCCTTATAGTAAATGACCATTGGCTTTTTCTACTTATTAGAAATTGGGTCTTTATAACCCCCAGATAACCATATAGTCCCATATCTCAAAAATGCTGCAGTGAAATGGTTTAATATACAGTAAGCTGTGCCTGTAGTATGTTATGTCCTGTATAAGATCTGATCATTCGTTTCTTCTACTTATTATGGAGTCTCTAATTGAGTCTTTAATGGAGTCTTTAAACCAGTGATAAACCAGGTCCTGGAGGGCCACTGTCCTGCAGAGTTTAGCTCCAACCCTAATTAAACACACCTGAACGAGGCAATCAGTGCTTTTGGGATTACTAGATACATACAGGCAGGTGAGTTTTTATGAGGGCTGAAGCTAAACTCTGCAGGATAGTGACCGGAGTTGCCTATCCCAGTTTTAAACCCTCTAAAACCCCATATGGTCCCATATCTCAAAATCGCCGCTGTCATATCCGGCCAATAAACTTCCATTCACTCACCACCAGAGGTCACCCACTCCACATGGACTCTCACACTACATGAACTGTTACATATCACCCTGGACTACATTTCCCATACTCCATTGCACTAATCACAAGCTCACCTAAATCCAATCATATAGCTTTTACCAATAACACACACTATATAAATCAGTCTTACACCACCATTCAGTACACAGTATTGTTTAGCATTTGTCTCTGCTATAGCTGATCCTTACGGACCCTGATTTAGTTTCATAATCTTACCTTGGTCTTGCCTTTGTCTTGCCTTGTCTTTGTTTCCTCGTGTTCTTATCATTGCCTGTGTACTTTGGATTCCCTCTCCCATCTTGCCTTGTTCAGATACTGTTTACCCCTGCCTGGACCTTTTGCCTTGAGTCTGGATTATCCCTCTAGTCTCGCCCTGTTGGATTATGTTCACCATCGAATGACCCTCACTTGTTTACGGGATTTCTCTTGCCTTGTCTTCTACATACCAGTTTGCCATTGTCTGACCCATGCCTGTTTCTGACCATGTCTCCTAATAAAGCTTGCAAATGGATCTGCATATTTCATGTCTCGTTCTGCCTGTAACAAAATACTCCAGGTATTTACGCCACACCAGGATCCCACGATCACTGGAGAGAAATGTTTGTGCATTTTTAGCCATAGCACACTATTCAGACCTACCGGACTGTCTTTTGATAGAGTTTTTTGTGATAGACTTGATCAACCTCTACAATCTGAGGTTAGACAGGATTTGCATGAGTCAAGTCAACGCTGACCTTCACAAGTCAGGTCAAGCTGCAGCTTATCTTTCTGAGTCCAGTCAAGTCATGGTTGATCTTCATGGGTCAAGTCAAGCCACAGCTACTGGTCCAGAGTCTCCTCATGCCTCTATCAGTCTTACAGAGCCTTGTCACATCTCAGTTGATCATCCAGAGACTTGTCACATCTCAGCTGACCTTCCAGAATCTCGTCACATCTCTGCTGATCTTCCAAAGTTTTGTCACATATCAGCTGATCTTCCTGAGTCAAGTCAAGTCATCGCTGACCTTCACAAGTCAGGTCAAGCTGCAGCTTATCTTTCTGAGTCCAGTCAAGTCATGGTTGATCTTCATGGGTCAAGTCAAGCAACAGCTGGTGGTCCAGAGTCTCCTCATGCCTCTATTGATCTTCCAGGGCCTGGTCACATCTCAGTTGATCATCCAGAGACTTGTCACGTCTCAGCTGACAAGTAGCAAGTTGTTTAAAGCTGTGAAAGAGTTGGTTGGTTAGGTTTGCTTCAGACTTGCTGGCACTGGGATCTGATTTACGATACTCTTTGTGGAATTTGGCTCATAGTGTTTCAATAATGTTCCATTAGAATCTTAAATTGTCTTATTCACTCTGACACACTAAACAGGAGCTTAAAGAGGGAGAAACCGTTGAGGTTTGAGGAACTTTCCTGTAAGCAAACAAGACAAGTCAAGTCATTTTTATTTATATATTGCTTTAAACAAAAAAGATTGTGTCAAATCAACTGAACAACATTAACTAGGAAACCGTGTGTCAATAAATCAAAATGAATGTTAAAGGCAGTTCATCATTGAATTCAGTGATGTCATCTCAGTTCAGTTTAAACAGTATTTGTGCAATCATTTGTAATCAAGTCGATATCGCTGTAAAAGAAGTGTCCCCAACTAAGCAAGTCAGAGGCGACAGGAACCGAAACTCCATCGGTGACAGAATGGAGAATAAACCTTGGGAGAAACCAGGCTCAGTTGGGGGCCAGTTCTCCTCTGACCAGACGAAACCAGTAGTTCAATTCCAGGCTGCAGCAAAGTCAGATTGTGCAGAAGAATCATCTGTTTCCTGTGGTCTTGTCCTGGTGGTCGTCTGAGACAAGGTAAATCTAATTAATTAAATCTGATTGCAGTTGCTAGTGAAAATGACAATAAAATGTTTCAGTGACAAAATATTGCACTCAATTAAAAATTCAAATGTTACAAAAATGTACAATAATGATGTTGTAATTCTCTAAGCATTAATATAAAAAAGTTATGTTAAATTTTACAACAAAAAATCCTACCAATGTTGCATATATAATATATCCCACTGCGCCTCCTCATTCCACTTGCACGCAGCCGCCAAGGTGCTAAACTTGAAGGAATAGTCGGCCACGGAGAGATTTCCTTGCTTCAGATCTGCGAGCTCACGGGCCGCTTCCTTGCCGGCCACGGCCCGATCGAACACCGTCTTCATCTCCTCGGAGAGGGAGTGGAACGAGGCACAGCATGGGTCGTGGTTCTCCCACACCACCGTTCCCCACAAAGCAGCCCTACCGTAGAGTAGTGTTAGGACAAACGCCACCTTGGACTCCTCCGTCTCAAAGGTGTGAGACTGTAGGGAAAAATGCATGGAACATTTTGTCAGGAATGTTGTGCAGTAATTAGGCTCACCAGAGTAGCTCTCCAGCACCGGAAGACGAGGTTGGGGCCGGTAGCCGAAGGTAATTTCATTGACACTAACCTTGCTCATCACCAGTAACTTCCTATCTTTCCCCTGTCACGTCACGTCAAGTTGTATGTAGTTATTTTAACTACTGGGGCAAGACACTATTGCAATATTATATGAATATGAAATATTTCACGGTACTAGCATAACTGCTCATGATTGTCTCAGCTTTAGTTATGTTGTACATAGTTATATAACTGTCGGGGGCTATACAAATAGTACTAGCACAACCGCTGATTATTGTTTTAAGCTTTAAGTTGTACATGGGTAACTGTAGCACCTTATTTGCAAATATAAGTGTTTGCAAACCAAATGTTATTGCACTTTTGCTCATATATCAGTACTTTTAAATGAAAAAAGTGCACAATACACTACTTTTGAATGGATTATTAGTTTTGTGCATAACAATTCACTTAATTGTGATTAATCGCAGACAATAATAATAAATAATAATAATAATAATAATTTGTTGCATTTATATAGTGCTTTTCTGGGTACTCAAAGCACTTAACATGAAAGGCAGGAATCTCCTCAACCACCACCAATGTGCAGCATCCACCTGGATGATGCGATGGCAACCATATTGCACCAGAATGTCCACAGACTGCTGGGTGAGCACCCCCTGCTGGCCTCACTAACACCTCTTCCAGCAAGCAACCTAGTTTTTCCAGGAGGGCTGACCAGGGTCAATCCTGCTCAGCTTTAGTGGGCAACTGGTCTTGGGTGATATGGCTGCCGATTAATCATGTGATTAATCGTGATAAAAAATGTTTTTATCGTTGCCCAGGACAACATATATATATATATATATATATATATATATATATATATATATATATATATATATATATATATATATATATATATATTGTGTCTGAATACTTTGTGAATGCACTATTAGTTAAAGTAGTTTAAAATTTACTTGAGTGAAAAGACAAAAGGGTGACACCATTTCATAAATATATGTATTCGTTTTTAAAACTGATGGATGGAATTATGATGATGGAGATGTTCCCATTAATGTAATTTTGATGCGCAAAGGTAACCTACTGCATTGTTATGGTTTTTAAATCAGTATGATGTTGTTTGTTTTATGTTAATACATTTTGATACATTATCTTAAAGGGATAATTCACCCAAAAATGAAGATGAAGGATCTGGAGCACAAAGAAACTGGGATGTACAAGAAGAAAAGAAAAGCACCCTGTATTTCACTAGGTTACACAATTGACCCAATTTCCCGAATCAGCCAGCAGAGGTCAGTATAGACACAGTATTGACTCATTCTGTCCAAACATTAAACAAAGTAGATGTCACTCATTCCAAGCCTGATCATTTTGTTAAAATCCATGAAGTGTTTACAAATCATAAATCATGGTGTTCTGAATGAATAGCAAATTTTACATAGTTTGAGTTTTTTGGTGATATATATATGTCTCTGTGTGTGTGTGTGTGTGTGTGTGTGTGGGCATGTTTTTGTGTCATATCAGGACACAACTGTGTATAATGACATGGGTATGACACAGGTATTACAAGGAGAGGATGACTTATGAGGACATAACCCATGTCCTCATTTTTCAAAACTCTTATAAATCGTACAGAATAAGTTTTTTTTTTTCTTGAGAAAGTAAAAATGCACAACGTTTCCTGTGAGGGTTAGGGTTAGGGTTAGGGTTGGTGAAGGGCCATAGAATATACAGTTTCTACATTATAAAAACCATTACGCCTATGGGATGTCCCCACTTTTCACAAAAACAAACATGTGTGTGTGTGTGACCCTGGACCACGAAATCAATCTTAAGTGTCAGTTTTTCTTTAATAAATAAGCTTTCCATTTATGTATGGTTTATTATGATCGGACAATATTTGGCCAAGATACAACTATTTGATAATCTGGAATCTGAGGGTGCAAAAAAAATCTAAATTATCTTATTATCTTTTGATAATCATTCACCTCTTTTATTTTTTTTTTCTTTCCCACTCAAAGGACAAATTGACCGCTGCCTCTCCAAAATCTAAACTGATCCAAACAAGCCTTCCTGTGAAGTTTGCTCTCTTAGGATTGCTTATTTTCTCACTTCCTCACACGATTCTTTTCAAGTTTACAAGGGACAGGCTTTCACACATATCTGCAAAGGACATAGAGAGACAAGCTTAAAATTGAAACGACACTATGGGGTCACTGAAGTTCAGGCCCATGTCTTTATACAGTGTAAAATCTAGACAATGCTTTAAAACACACACACACACACACACACACACACACACACACACACAAACTGTATTTTCTATTGCCCTACCCCAACCCTACACCTAAACCTAACCCTCACAGGAAACTTTGTGCATTTTTAGATTTTCAAAATAACTAATTCTGTTTGATTTATAAGCGTTTTGAATTACGGGGACACTAAAAATGTCCTCATAAACCACCTCCTCATTGTAATACCTGTGTCATACCTATGTCATTATACAAATTTGTGTCCTCGTTAACCACATAAACAAGCTCACACACACACACATACAAGGTGGCAAACCACTAAAAAAATACTTTGTTATTGTTGTGTGTTATGAAACGTGCACTGTTTATTATTAGAATGCTGCTTGTAATTTGAGCATCGCCTAAGGTTTTGAATGTACAGCTTTAATATCTCATAATTTCTAGGCTGAGACAACAACTGGATTTGCACAATTGCTTGTAGATTATTTCAGCATTATCTAGCATTTTGCACACCTCCCTTCTAAAGACGATGTGGCCCCATCCTAAGGGTAAAGCATGCGTAAAATAGATCCTATAAGTAAGTGCAGTACATGCACAAATGTGGTACTGTGGCCTGCAGAAAATCTTGAGTCATGCTGGCAAGATCAGGCTCCTGCAGATGACAGCATACCGTGCCCTATTGCTAAGCACATCGTTTCCGCAGCTAGCATTGGTCACCATTGCCGGAAATGAAAAAGAAAGGTTCACAAACCTCATGTGTTGGTGTATACAGGGATGTGTTGCGAGGTTCTTGAAGAGGACTGACCTGATGAGGAACTAGAGCTTCATTTATTGTGTCAGCTGCACTGCTGGCAATGGCATAACCTCTACAAGACAACACGGTCAGTCTTGATCACAGTTTAACCATGCAGGCAAACAGAACCTGTCAGCCCATCTTAGCATCAGGGTTGGTTTCACCAGGCGTCACTGCCCATCGGTCATTCTTCATCCACTCTCATGCCATATATTTCACCATTGGGCTATTTTATAGTCACTGATTCATAGATGTATTGATTGAGCTATTTTGTACTACATCATAGAGATCAAAATTATAAAATTTTCCTTTCAAGTTCACATTTTGTTGTTGTGTTGTAGCCTTTTGTTACAATCGGACAACACTCCATATCCCATTATGACACCAGATTAAACAGATTTGTGACATCTTTGCAGCTTTATTACAAAGATAAAACAAGGTAACACTTTAGTGTTAGGACCAATTCTCGCTGTTAACTAGTTGCTTATTAGCATGCCTAACATATTGGCTGTTTATTAGTACTTGAATAGTACTATTTATTGCCATGACCATATTGTACATTCCTAATCCTAAACAATACCTAAACTTAACATCTACCTTACTAATCATTAATAAGCAGCAAATTATGGAGTTTATTGAGGCAAAAGTCATAGCTAATGGTTTGTTAAAAGCAAGAATCGGACCTAAGAATAAAGTATGACAAAAAAAAAACAAAAAAAAAAAACTCTGGATCAAATTCAGATGACTGAACATGATTTGGAAGGCAAATGCCTGTCTTTATAAGGTCTAACAGTGGAAAATGTATATCATTAAACCATGAGGTCAAAATAAATGCCTACAGAGTTCAGATATAAGACTTAAGTTAATCTGGGATCTGGGAAAACTAAAGAGAAGGAAAGCTGAACAAAGCAAAATAAAGATATAATGAGATGGAAGTTTATTTTCCAACAGTATAATGACCCTAAGCACTCAGCCAAGACAGTGCAAGGGTGGCGTAGGGATACTGTAGCACTGTGAATGTCCTTGAATGGCCCAGCCATATTCTGGACTCGACCCTATTCAAACAACTCTGTAGAGACCTAAAAATCCCTAAATACAACCATTTGCCAGCAAAAAAATTCAAAAATAAAAAATTAAATAAAAACAATAATAAAATGAAGGCGTGTTTTCACAGACAGGGTTTAGTTGTAAAAGTTTAATTAAGACATTGAAGTAGTTTTTATAAACATGCCTTAGAAAAAAAAACAAAAACATACTGGTGTGCATCTTTAGACAAAACAAAGGCACTAACACATTTTAAGTCTATTTACTGCAAGTTTCTTTCAGTCGAAACAGCTTAGATTTACTAAATCTGGGATTAGGCCTAAGGCTTGTTTGTGAAAACGGATAGGGAATTTATTGTAGAGATACTGTCAATAATTATGAGACCAATTCTCACTATTAACAATTTTTAATTATTAATAGTGACTTTAGCCTTAACAAATTTAGCTGCTTATTAATTGTCACTAAGTCAGTTGTTAAATTTAGATATGTGTAGGATTAAGGGATCTAGATTATGGTCATACAGAATAAGGCATTAATATATGATTTATTAAGTACAATAAACAGCCAAAATGCCAGTAATATGCATGCTAATAAGCAACTACGTAATAGTGAGAATTGGTCCCTAAACTAAAGTGTGACCTATGAAACTTAATTGTCTTTTAGTACTCTACATTTTCATGTTAATTTTTTCTTCTGTGAAACAAAAGATATTTCGGAAAAGAATAATAAATATCTTTATTCATTAAATCGACTTTTTACAGATTCTTCTGCCTTTGACATGATATGTTGACAGGATACACGTAAGCAAAAGGCTTGTGTGTAACGTTGTTGTGCCATCATCCAATTGTGATAATATTGTCATGTTACGTGATGTGTATTGTCAGAATATCAGATGATTATTTAACAGCAGATCAATGCTGGCCCTGCTCTAAGAGATGTTCGCTATCAAGCAAGCTGGTAAGTGTTGCTCTGCTTAACACTTCTGATAAGGAAAGTGATCCAATGCCAGTATAAGCAGCCATGTTTCTCCTTTCACATTTCTCTGCTTCGTCTTCTGGCAGTCACACACTTGGGCATGTGTGCCAGAGATGTTACATAACCCATTCTCTCATCAAAGACTCGCTGTACAGCAGGAACACGCTGCTCTCGTCAGCTTCTTGTGCATTTATTTACCTCATTACAACACTAAAACAAGATAAACAACTCAGCTGTGCTCCAAAAGCATGCATATCTATAAGATACACATTGTATATAGTTGTATTTTTGAAAATTTTTAAGTAGCACAATTAAGAGTTTCTTTCATTTGTGCCCAAAATATTTTGACGTGTGAAGAGTCATCTAATTCAGTGTTGCACTCATTTAATGCGCAGTAAGGTAATTATATGGTATTATAGTTAATTAATAATGACAAAGAGTTTGTAATTTATTTTTCACTTGTGTGAGTACTCTCACCACTCACCACGAGGTACTCAAATGTCTTAATTACTCCTTTTATTGACACAATTTTTTATTAAACCCCTTCCAGACATCCACACTCCTGCATGAAGGGGCATTAAAGCAAATAACAAATCCTTTAAAGAAAAACAAAATTAACTCCTAATAATATAACCAAATAATTCAACTACATAGGACATATTAAATCAAAACTAAGGCCATCTGTTGAAACTCCATCATTACACTCTAGCCACTCTGGTTACTAGGATTCTCAGAAGTGCTTGCAATCTGTTAAAACACCAATACTGGGGTTTTCAGGAGTGCTTGAAATCCTATCCTCTGTCAGCGCTGTATTTGTGTGACGTCTTTAGCTTAAATTATTTCAGCAAAGTTCCTTCTCCACCCCACCTAGTCAGAGCTCAACACCACATCCACTCCCACTTGTCAAATCATTGTCACTATGATTCCATATATTTACATTTCCTAAACAGATCTTTAAATCTACATTAACCATTCTTTCATTGCTCTTTTTAATTCATGTAGAACATGCAGCAAATGATCTAAAACTATTGCCATTCCCCCAAATTGCCTGGAAGATGGTCTTATACCATAATTTACTCTATGAGGATAGATGCAGCTTCCATACCCTGCACAAATAGTGGCTCTCTAAATTGATTACAATGCTGTCCCACTGTGACCCTCTGTGAGTTCGAAACTGTATAGTCTGTCCCAGTGGTTGTTAATGTCACAGAAATCAGTTTATTCTCAGTACATAGAGACTCTTTCAACTAGATTTCACTATAGACAATTTGTCAGTTCCCCAAACTAGTAAAAATACAGAAAATGTCCATACCAATATAAGAGTAACAATA
This sequence comes from Carassius auratus, assembly GCF_003368295.1. Lineage (NCBI taxonomy): Eukaryota > Metazoa > Chordata > Actinopteri > Cypriniformes > Cyprinidae > Carassius > Carassius auratus. The sequence goes on from NC_039251.1 coordinate 493,741, forward strand.
TAACTGATGTTCAACAAATAAAAAAACAGATGTAATACAGATAAACAAATGATAAAGCTTGGCTTATTGAATAACAGGTCCCTTTCTACGAAAGCACTTTATGTATGATCACTGATCATAACCTAGATGTGCTCTGTTTGACAGATACCTGGCTAAAACAAGATGATTAGAATTATTTTAAACGAGTCTACCCCGCAAGATTACTGTAATAAACATGAGTCACATCCAAAATGTAAAGGGGGAGGTGTTGCTTTATCCAGAAAAACAAGTGTTAATGATAATCCCCTGTGATGTTTGTACTGGCTATTGTATACAGGCCACCAGGGCACCATACATACTTTATTAAAGAATGTGTCAAGTTAAATGTGAATTAGTGCTGGCTGTAAATAAAGTTTTAATTGTTGGTGGTTTTAATATCCATGTTGATAATGAAAAAGATCAGAATGAGCTTTTATTTCCAGTTATGTTTACACATACAAGGAATTAGTTTTTGTGACAGAAGCTTCCACAGCATAACAAAATGACAAGTGACAGAACAAAAAACACAGATAAAAAACAAAACAAAACACACAATACAGTTTAAAGAGGGAGTGTGCTGGATGTGAGAGGTCCAGAGTGATTTTGCCAACAATAGATACATTGGGATCAGCATTCATAGACATTCTTAACTCTGTTGGGGTTAGACACCACGTCTCAGGACCTAGTTATTGTTCAAATCATTCTCTAGATTTAATACTGTCACATGGTATTGATGTTGAAGGTGTTGAAATTATGCAGCCGAGTGATGATATGTCAGATCATTATTAGTCTTTTGGAAACTTCATATCAGCTAAAACTGTAAATTCCACTCCTTGTTACAAGTATGGTAGAACCATCACTTCTACCACAAAAGACTGCTTTGTAAGTAATTCTTCCTGATTTATCCTAATTCCTTAGCATATCCAAAACCTCAGAACAACTTGATAATGTAACATAAGCTATGGACTCTCTTTTCTAGCATTTTAGATACAGTTGCTCCTTTATGCTTAAGGAAGATTAAGGAAAGCAGTCTAACACCATGGTATAATGAGGACACTCACACCCTGAAAAGAGCAACCTGTAAAATGGAGTGCAGCTGGAGGAAAACAAAACTAGAGGTATTTCATATTGCTTGGCGGGAAAGTAACCTATCCTACAGAAAGCATCAAAAACTGCTAGATCTTATTACTTTTCATTTCTTTTAGATGAAAACAATCATAACCCTAGTTATTTATTTAATGCAGTGGCTAAATTAACACAAAATAAAGCATCAACAGGTGTAATGACTTGATAATTTACTTTACTTCCAAGATCGATACTATTACAGAAAAAATTGTAAACATGCAGCCGTCAGCGGCAGTATCGCATCAGACAGTGCACTATAGATCCCCTGAGGAATGTAAACCTAGAACACTGTCTAAGACTTGATGGCTGCTCTGTCAAATCTTCTTCATCAGTTAGGAACCTAGGTGTGCTATCTGATAGAAATTTTTCCTCAGAAAACCAAATTTCTAGCATTTGTAAAACTGTATCTAAATTATGAACTATGCTCTCAATGTTAAATGCAGAAATGTTAATCTATACGTTCATGACTTCAAGATTATATTATTGTAATGCTTTATTGGGTGGTTGTTCTGCACGCTTAATAAACAAACTACAGCTAGTCCAAAATGCAGCAGCCAGCTCTTACTAGAATTATGAAGTATGACAATATTAGCCTGGTTTTGTCAACACTGCACTGGCTACCTATTAAATATCATATAGATTTTAAAATCTTACTTATTACTTGTAAAGCCCTGAATGGTTTGGCACCTCAGTATTTGAATGAGCTCTTGTTACATTATAATCTTCTATGTCCGCTGCATTCTCAAAACACATTTCTAATATTTAAATCCGTTAAAGGATTTTTAGGCTGCATTAATTCAACTTGAACCGGGAAACCCTTCCCATAACACCTGATGTACTTGCTACAGTACTGTACATCATTAGAAGAATGGCATCTATGCTAATATTTGTCTGTTTCGTTCTAATTCCGAGATCACCGTAGCCACCAGATCCAGTCTGTATCCAGACCAGACGGTCAATGCAGTCACCCGGATCCATTATGTATCAAGTCAAGATGGTGGATCAGAAACTAGATTGGACCTCTACAGCCCCGAATGGCAGCGGAGACCAGAACTAAATGAGCCCCAGATTACCTGTAAAGACCTTGTCTCAGAGGACCACCAGGACAAGACCACAGTAACCAGTTGAGTCCTCTGCACAATCTGAATTTGTTGCAGCCTGGAATTGAACTACTGGTTTCGTCTGGTCAGAGGAGAACTAGTCCCACGACTGAGCCTGGTTTCTCCCAAGGTTTTTTCTCCATTCTGCGACTGATGACATCACTGAATTCAATAATGAGCTGCCTTTAACTGAAAAATTAGTGTTTGCTATTGTCATTTTGCAATCATGTCATTTGCATATTGTCATGATACACTATTTTCCTAATTAATGCTGTACAGTTTGACACAATCTGTATTGTTAAAAGTGCTATGAATAAAGTTCCATAAATAAAGGTTACTAGACTTGACTTGAATGATTTCTCCTGCCCTCTGGAAGATTCCTCTTCTGCCCTCATTTGTTTGACCCCCAGAGACAGGTTCTCTGGTACCACCACCCTCTATGAGGCAGTGAGTCAAATCCTCCCCAAAATCCTGGATTTTATTTTTGCCTGTCAATCTTTAATTACGCAGATACACCAGTTCACCTGGATTCAAACTTGCATCTTTTACTGCCCCTTGCCGTCTTTGTCTCCATGTCAGCCTATATGCCTGTTGCAGTTTTTGCGGATGTTTAGTCACCCAGGTCTCCACCATACCTTCTTCTCTCTTCTCCATTGTACCACCACTCAACAAATGGTCAATTGTGAGGTGCAGGCTCCTGTCGAACATCAAAAAGAATGGAGAAATCCAGTCATAGCATTTTGAGACTGTCTTTAAGCACTGTCCTTGATCAGAATGAATCTGAGCTTGGACTCCATACTGATGAATCCATTCCTTGTCCAGCACCTCCACCTCTGTTATTGCCCTCTGATCAGCTGTAAGTATGGCTACTGTGATTTTATTAAATACATCCAATACAGCAAATTTTCCTCTCCACATTGAGAATGTTACAACTCCGTAAAATCCAGTGCCACAGCCTCCAGGGGTTTGGATGCTTTAATACTATTCATTACTGTTCTTACTTTAAGTTGAACATCCTTACATACAATACATCCAAAAATATATTGTATGTAATGACATGTAGAATTCCTGAACATCCTGGTACCTCCCAGGCCAATTAAAGCATTGACATACTAATTTAAATGTTCAGTCAATCCCCTCATGACCTTTATAGTCATGCAGCAAACTAAGAACTTCCTGCTTTAAGGCTTTTTTACAGCCCCCTCTAGTAGCATATGTGACTCTATAATAGATGCCTTCATGATCTTCCACTGTACTACACTGTCTTAATAGTTCAAGTGTGTCTTTTGTCTCCTTTTTTCTTTCTTTCTTACCTGGCTCTTCCCCTTCACTCCAATAGAACTTAAACCTGGAAAAATCTGGAAAAATCAAGCTTTGCAGATTTTGTACCTGAAATTTTCTGAAAACAGAAATAACATCTACTGTAGCTACAGATTATAGTAAAACACTCCCATTGACCCCATCCTCCAGTCCACCACCACATTGAATTGCAGGGGTCACTTAATCTGATATGGCTAACTGTCCTCATCCTGCCAAATTTTGTTGGGACAGTGTCAGCTTTTACATTCTTCTTCCTATTTCAAAATCAAACATGGCCAACTGCATAACCCATCGCTGCTCCACAGACCCAAATTTAGCATTGTTTAAATGGCTCAATGGGTAATCATCAGTAAACACAGTAAACTTACTCCCAATTAAATAATCTCAAAATGTCTCTGTTACTGCACATTTAAGGGGAATAAACTCCAGCTTCATTGTACTGTAATTATCCATATTATGTTCAGATTCCCTCAGACTTCTACTAGCATAGGCCACTGGCCTCTGCTTACCTCCCATGTCCTATGAATGCACCACTCTGAGTCCTGTATGGCAGGGATTGATTTCAAGCAGAAAATGATTTGTAAAGTCAGTTTAGACTCACACAGGAGCAGATGTTAATTTGGTAACACTTTAGAATACTGTTTCTTACTTACTACATAACTAATAAGGAATTACTGAAGAACTAACAGGTGATTATTCATTAACATTTAACTCACTACTGTTAACTACTAAGGAAGATATGTTAATTAATCAGTATGTAATACAATTTTATGATTGTGTTAAGTAACAGTTAGCTAATCAATAACTAATGAATCATGTCTTACCTATACAGGTAGCCAATTAGTAATTAATAAATAGTTATCAAATAATTCTTCAGGACTTATTTTGAACCTAAAACAGTAGGCCTATTCTAAAGTGAAATATTGGAAACCCATTAGTAATTAATAAAGAATTATTAGATAATTCCTCAAGAATTACTTAGAACCTGAAACAGTATTATGAAGTGAAAACATAGGGAACCCATTAGTAATTAATAAATAATTTTCAAATAATTCTGCTGGACTTATTTCGAACCTGAAACAGCAGGCCTATTCTAAAGTGAAATTATATTGACTCCTTTAGTAATTAATAAAGAATGATCAGATAATTCATTTTTTTTTTTTCAATTTTAACATGCATACTGCCCACATTTAAACTAATTTAACAAACATTTTATAATCAAAACATTTAGAAGTAAACACAATGCATATTTCATTTCCATTATAGGCTAATAAGTGGACTTTAACAAATTTGCAACTGTAAATGAACATACCTACTTATAATTTTACTTGAGTCATATTTTATTTGGGTATCTGTACTTTTACTCAAGTACTTGATTTGTGGGACACAGCCTGATTATTAAAGTGATTTTTTGCATATAACTGTTCAGTAGTAGTTATTTCATAGTTAATTTTCTTGAACCCTACCTTGTAGATATTAATAGTAGCTCTTCAGTATATTATATATATATATATATATATATATATATATATATATATATATATATATATATATATATATATATATATATATATATATTACATATAATTATGTACTGATTAGTTAACACGTCTTCCCCAGTAGTGAGTTAAGTGTTAATGAATAATCACCTGTTAGTTCTTCAATAATTCCTTATTAGTTATGAGGTAAGTAAGAAACAGTATTCTAAAGTGTTACTGTTAATTTCCTTTTCAGTGATTGAAAAGCTTCTTCACACTTGTCATCCCACCTCTGTCATAATTGTTCGCTAATTAATTATACTCTTTTCTTTGCTTCTTACTCTTTGGTATTTTCCCAATGGCAACCAACTGATGTAGTGGTTCTGCAATCCTGGCGAATCCATTAACAAAACATCTGTAATAGCTTGCAAATCCCAGAAAAGATCTCTCTTCTCCAATCTCCCCAGGTGTTGCTCTACTGTTGACGAAAATATAATCACAACATCCAAATATAAGAGCACTGACTGAAAGCTTTCATTACTGAATATGCGTTCCTTTAGGCATTGGAAAGTACTTGGCCCATTGGACAAACCATATGGTAAATAGTTGTATTCAAATAAGCCAAACAAGGTACAAAAGTCTTTTGTTTATCCTTTTCTGCCACTGCCACTTGATTACTTCAGCTTGCCAGGTCTAAGGTGGAAAACCAACTGTAACAGCGTTCATAGGTCGGGAAGAAGGAGGTGGGAACCGGTGAACATTCAAACACTATGATATACAACATAACGTCTAGGCCTGATCCTCTCTCGTCTTGCACTACCAACAATCCTCCTTTTAATCCTTCCAGAGCCACTATTGAACCTACCACTCAAAGGTCTGCTGGTAAACTCCCCTCACCCTCTATCAGATATTCTAAAAGCAAAAATTCCTTTGGCATGAGTTTAGGATACCCACTGTTTACCTGTATACAATTTACATCGCTTCTCTCTTAGTATATAATTCACCTCTACTTTTGTTGCAGTTCATTCCTGCCACCAGCACTGTATTTGTGTGGTGTCTTTACAGCATATGTTTAGTCCCTCAATTAAATTATTTCAGGCTTGCCTCCTTTAAGTATATGCATAGTTCTTCCCCCACCCTTCCAAATCAGAGCTCACTACACTATACTGTGCATAGACGACTATATCAATCAATCAATCACCTTTATTTATATAGTGCTTTAAACAAAATACATTGCGCCAAAGCACTGAACAACATTCATTTGGAAAACAGTGTCTCAATAATGTAAAATGATAGTTAAAGGCAGTTCATCATTGAATTCAGTTATGTCATCTCTGTTCAGTTGAAATAGTGTCTGTTTTTATTTGCAATCAAGTCAATGATATCGCTGTAGATGAAGTGACCCCAACTAAGCAAGCCAGAGGCGACAGCGGCAAGGAACCGAAACTCCATCGGTGACAGAATGGAGAAAAAAACCTTGGGAGAAACCAGGCTCAGTTGGGGGGTCAGTTCTCCTCTGACCAGACGAAACCAGTAGTTCAATTCCAGACTGCAGCAAAGTCAGATTGTGCAGAAGAATCATCTGTTTCCTGTGGTCTTGTCCTGGTGGTCCTCTGAGAGGACTTTACAGGGGATCTGTATCTGGGCTATAGTTGTCCTGGTCTCCGCTGTCTTTCAGGGCAGTAGAGGTCCTTTCTAGGTGCTGATCCACCATCTGGTCTGGATACGTACTGGATCCGGGTGACTGCAGTGACCCTCTGATCTGGACACAGACTGGATCTGGTGGCCACGGTGACCTCGGAACAAGAGAGAAACAGACTAATATTAGCCTAGATGCTATTCTTCTAATGATGTAGAAAGTACGGTGTTATGTGAAGTGTTTCCGGTTCCAGTTTACCTAATTAATGCAGCCTAAAAATCCTTTAACGGATTTGGATATTAAAAGCATATTAGTATGTTATGTGTATGCCAGGTTAAAGAGATGGGTCTTTAATCTAGATTTAAACTGCAAGAGTGTGTCTGCCTCCCGAACAATGTTAGGTAGGTCATTCCAGAGTTTAGGCGCCAAATAGGAAAAGGATCTGCCGCCCGCAGTTGATTTTGATATTCTAGGTATTATCAAATTGCCTGAGTTTTGAGAACGTAGCGGACGTAGAGGAGTATAATGTAAAAGGAGCTCATTCAAATACTGAGGTGCTAAACCATTCAGGGCTTTATAAGTAATAAGCAATATTTTAAAATCTATAGGATGTTTGATAGGGAGCCAGTGCAGTGTTGACAGGACCGGGCTAATATGGTCATACTTCCTGGTTCTAGTAAGAACTCTTGCGGCTGCATTTTGGACTAGCTGTAGTTTGTTTACCAAGCGTGCAGAACAACCACCCAATAAAGCATTACAATAGTCTAACCTTGAAGTCATAAATGCATGGATTAACATTTCTGCATTTGACATTGAGAGCATAGGCCGTAATTTAGATATATTTTTGAGATGGAAAAATGCAGTTTTACAAATGCTAGAAACGTGGCTTTCTAAGGAAAGATTGCGATCAAGTAGCACACCTAGGTTGCTAACTGATGACGAAGAATTGAAAGAGCAACCATCTAGTCTTAGACAGTGTTCTAGGTTATTACAAGTAGAATTTTTAGGCCCTATGATTAACACCTCTGTTTTTTCTAAATTTAGCAGTAAGAAATTACTCGTCATCCAATTTTTTATATCGACTATGCATTCCATTAGTTTTCTACTATTTCATGTATGTTTTATTTATTTGATTATTTTTATAAAACATGAATAAACAAATTTAAATGCACACTTATACGACAATTTTATTTTATTTTATTTATTAAATGTATATTTATTTTCAGGTCTAAAAATTAACTCTCTATGACATACAACATTTGCTAATGTTCCACATATTATGGGCTAAAAAAAATATTACTGTATTTTAAATAGCTTGATGCTCACATGGTCTAGGTATGTGAAGAACCTGTGAAGGAGTTGTGTTTTGGTGCGAAATGTTCTTCTAAAGCACTGCAGAGTTGACCAAGTGCCACTGGCCATGTTGCATTCTGAGGGCTATTGGACCAGGCAGAGTTTCATAGCATATGAACATACAGTAACTCTTATCACACTTGACATTTTCTGTTTTGGGGTCCAGCCATGCACACAGCATACGCAGTAGACCACTGGGCTGTAATGGGGAGTGATAGACTCTGTGTGTGTGTAATTGTGTGCAAGAGAGAGACCACAGTGGCTAATATGACCAGTACTCAGGTTTATGTGCTAACATTTCTCTCACAGACTAGCAAAATCAGACGAGCTGAGATCAACTGAATGACATCACTAATCTTCCATTTCTTTCCTTGCTGAATAATTTTTCCATTGTAAATTTTATTTTCAGAAAACTGTTAAATTGAAAAAGAAAAAAGAGAAAAAGAAAACTGTTAAACTGAAAAATCTAAATTATTTTTAAGATTGTCTTAGAATTTTATTCACCTATTAGGGATAAACAGCACCAAATGATGTTATCAAGTATGATTTGAGAATGTTTCAAAGGAAGCAATGAAAGCTGATATTTGGTTGAAAGGGGTCATAAATGCCATTCATACACATTCACTTACACATTTCCACTCATTAATGAATTTGGTCTTGCGCTTGACTGCTGGTCCTAGTACTCTTATTCCTCTCGCTGCAATTGTTGCTGCTGCTGCTGCTTCAGAGCAAGCACAGAGACTTTCTAGTGCTAAGATATACAACGGTATGCTTCTAATGAGCATGTGATACTGTATATGCTGCCTCTGCAAAAATAAACATGCATAATATGCAGATCTAGACAGGTGGTTCTGGGGGAGTAGGGGCGCTGCAAGTCTGCTTATAGCAAAAACTGAAGAACTATTTAAATGTTGCAAACAACAAGCAAGTTAATTGTCTGCAAATGCAACAGAGCTCAATCAGTGTCATGCAGTATAAAATGCAATTACTAGCAGATTATATGTGAATTAGCTTAATTGACAGCTAAATTTTTCTGACTGAAGTTTAAACATACTGGGTTAATACATATGGCAGATAAATACAGATAAATTCAATATTTACAATAAGTAATGAGCTTTACAATAAAAAGAATATTACAAAAACAAAAAAATTACGGTAATAAATAATTTTCCTTTTGCAGAGACCATGTTTACCACCTTCCTTTCTTACTCCTCTGACAAAAGCCACCAGGTGGTCGTTTCTGTCTTACAAAAGTTGTAGTACTGATCACTTTAACTGTAATACATACATAAATTATACCTGTATGTGAGGAAATTTGATGCATTTCTTTTTATTATAGCAGTATAATGCAACAGGTACAATACATGCATTTGTTTTAGCAGAACAGAGCACGGTACTCAAACTTTACAGTAGAGAGCAGTCTGAACTACACCTACCTGTTTTCCTCCCTTAAAGGTCCCATTTTTTGCGCTTTTTTTGAAGCTTTGATTGTGACAGAGTGCAATATAACATGTGTTCATGTTTCGCGTGTAAAAAAACACAGTATTTTTCACACAATTCACCTATCTGTATACCGCTATGTTAACTGTCATAAAAACGGGCTGATGACTTCCTTCAAGGAGGCTGAAGTCCCTCCTTCAGAAATACGTAACGAGTTCTGAATGGGCCAGCGGTTCCTGTGTTGTGATTCGACAGCAGCTGAGCACAGGCTCTCCTTCTGTAAATGCGATTGGACTAGTTTTGAGGAGCAAGTGGGCAGGAGCATGTGCTGGAGATGTACTTATAATCACAGGAGCATTTTTACTGAAGAGATGCGCATGAAAATGCCATTCGTTTTTTTTTTTTTTTTTTTTTGCACAGCCCTACCATCTAGTTAACAAAGCCAAACAGCATTGCCCTTTGTTTAATAAGTTACAGGAACTGTTAAACGCACCAACTTAAATAATAAAATACACTTACTGGTTGTGGTCCATAAACAACGCCTTCTCCAGACAAAGAGGGAACTGCTCCATCTTTCAAGAATAATCTTTGTGCAAATCCGGCATTAAACTGATTGAGATTGAGGAAGTTGTCCTCAGCAAAATGTGCTGCCCATAGTTTTACATGTGGATTATGATTTTTTTTTTATCTCCAAGTACAGCATCCCTGGGAAGGCCAAACAAAGATGATTGTTTCGACCACATGTCGACAAACACAAACGCAACTCTTCCTCGTCCCCCTTTTTGGTGTATTCATGTGGGCGTAGGTTAGTCAAAAAACTGTTCTAGTGACGTCATTACTGCAGGAACTAGAGGGATGTAGTCCAAACGGGTCGTTTTTTTGTAGGCGAATTTTGTCAAATAAAATATCTCGCTTGGCATTGAAATTGAATTTTACAGATATTATTTATACTCTAACAACAACATTACACACTAACTAAAGTTTAAAACATGGGATCACAGAGAACGGGACCTTTAAAGTTCTATTGATCAAGGCAATGTTAAAGCAACTCAAGTTTGGCTCTACTTATTGTCCAGCCTCCCTCATAGTCATACCATGGTCAACAAGAGTGGCATGAATTTCACTTGTGACTGCTTGTCTTACCCTTGCCTTTCCCATTCCTCTTCCTCTTCCATGTTGTGATCCTACTCCCCCTCCTCTCTGGGGTCCTTGGAATTACAAATGATCTGCTCTTATCACCAGATCATGCTTGTATCTCTCTATTAGTGCTATTGGATCTTAGTGCTCACTCAACACTTATTGACCGCAACATTCTCTTGAATAGACTAGAAATTATTGTTGGCATTAATGGAAGTGCATAAGCATGGTTCAAATTGCATTTTCATCTGATCGCCATCAGTTCGTGCAGTGAATGAAGAGGTATCATATCGATCACAAGTACAGTATGGAGTACCTTAAGGAAAAGTACTAGGGCCATTACCTTTCACACTTTACATGTTACCCTTTGAGGATATCATCAGAAAGTATGGTGTTAGTATTCACTGATATGCTGATGATACTCAGCTCTCTATTTCTTTGTGGCCCAGAGAAACATACCAATTTGGAAAAATTATGCAATGCATAGTCGATATAAAAACCTGGATGAGGAGTAATTTCTTACTTCTGAATTCCGAAAAATCAGAGGTGTTAGTTATTGGACCTAAGCATGCTATAATCTAGAACTGTCACAGTGTCTGGTTTGTGTTACCTGGGTAACCACTAGATGTCCTCCTTCCCCAAGGTGTCTGTCACCTTTTGAACTACATTTCCCACGATCCTTGTGTCTTCATTGCACTCAGCTGTCCCTGGTCACTAATTGTTGCACTCCGCCAATTCCCCATTAGCATTATAATTTCCCTGTGTATATATACCCTGTCTGTTTAGTATGTGTTACAGAGTCCTTGTATTTGTCATGCCACTCCTGAGTTCTGTTCTTGCCAGTTTGTTTTGCGGCTGTTTTATGTTGGATTGCCATTTTGGTTTTGACCCCTGCCTGGATTGGATTTATGGAACGGTTTTTCCCTTAATAAAACTTACTGCAAGTGGATCTTCTTTTCCTCCGTTTTTGTGTGGATCATGACAGAAGGACTCCGTCATGCTAAGATCCAGTGGTATATTTTTCAATGTTTCTTCCCCAGCCACCGAGAGAGAAAGAGTTGTTTTGAGGGAACCCGCCTGGTCCTTTTTTGTGGGACCACACTTCAAACGAAGGGGTATGAATTATCTCGACAACATGGCTGCCTGAGCTAACAAAAAGACACATGTACGCTTTTTTTGGCATTAATAAATATTTTCATGAAAAGTAATTATTTGTTTGTTACATTTAATCATGAGTTCATATTCACAGTCATTTTACACACAGAAATGTTTGCAAAAAATCGCTAATATTTGCTAATGTCATATCATCATAGACTGCACGATAGTACCACAACATATTTTCATGTCTGATCAGGGTGAAAACCACCATAGACATTGAGGGGGACTAGTCCCCCCAATAATTAGAAATCACTAAACACTCTTCTGAAATATTGTCAATTTGAAAGACAAAGGAGAAAGGGAAAGGGGTATTAAATATAATTGGGATTGGGTCTAAATCTAGATTAAAGGTCCCCTTCTTCGTGATCCCATGTTTTTAACTTTAGTTAGTGTGTAATGTTGTTGCTAGAGTATAAATAATATCTGTAAAATTCTAAAGCTCAAAGTTCAATGCCAAGCGAGATATTTTATTTAACAGAATTCGCCTACAAAAAATGACCCGTTTGGACTACAGCCCTCTAGTTCCTGTAGTAATGACTTCATTAAAACTGTTTTTTGACTAACCTCCGCCCACATGAATTCACAAAAAGGGGGGCGTGGTCTTGTTGTCCGACGGAGAAGGAAGAGCTGTGTTTGTGATTGTCGTTGAAATGCTGTTATTTTCATCTTGGAGTCCAATTATCTTTGTTTGGCCTTCCCAGGAACGCTGTACTTTGAGATTAATAGTTTCAAATAATGTTTAACTCTGTTCCTGAAAATTATAATGACATTTTGCTGAGGACAGCTTGCTGAGGACAACTTTCTCAGTTTAATGCTGGAATCGCACAAAGATTATTCTTGAAAGATGGAGCAGTTCTCTTTGTCTGGAAAATGTGTTTATGGACCACATAAGTGTATTTTATTATTTAAGTTGGTGCGTTTAACAGTTTCTGTAACTTATTACACAAAGGGCAACACTGTTTAGCTTTGTTAACTAGATGTTAGAGCTGTCCAAAAATACGAATGTGATTTTCATGCACATCTCGTCATTAAAAAAAGCTCCTGTGAGCTATAAGTACATCTCCACCAATCACGTTACCAGGAGGGCAGCGCGTGCTCCGCTGCTGTCGAATCACAACACAGGAACCACTGGCACAATCAGAACTCGTTACGTGTTTCTGAAGGAGGGACTTTATAGAACAAGGAAGTCATCAGCCCGTTTTTATGACCGTGAAAACGGCGGTATACAGATAGGTGAATTGTGTGAAAAATACACAATTTTTTTTTTTTTACATAAGAAACATGAACACATGTTATATTGCACACTGTAAACACAATCAAAGCTTCAAAAAGGATCGAATAACGGGACCTTTAAGGACCCATGTCTTTAACCTGTTTTACACGTAACACACTCACACATTTCTAATATCTAATACCATTAAAGGATTTTTATGCTACATTAATCAGGATAACCAGAACATGAAACACTTCCAGTAACACACTACATTCTTTGATACATCATTAGAAGAATGGCATCTATGGTAATATTAGACTGTATTTATTAGTCTGTGGATGGTGCAGTCAACATGGGATTGCAATACATCCTGCAACACTTCGACAGACCTGGGAATTTACGCAAGGATCCAATTTGTGGACTTCAGTTTGGCCTTAAATGCCATCATACCTCACATTCACTCTGACAAACTCACACAGCTCTTCATGCCCACCTCCATCTGTCAATGGATCACCAGCTTCCTGACAGACAGGCAGCAGCTAGCGAGAATGGGCAAACTCACATCCAGGACTATCACCACTGGCATCCCCCAGGGATGTGTTCTACACTGCTCTTGTCTCTCTACACAAATGACTGCACTTCAAAGGACCCCTCTGTCAAGCTCCTCAAGTTGGTAGATGACACTACAGTCATCAGCCTCATTAAGGATGGTGTGACGAGCGTCCCGAGTTCACATCAGCGTTGCCCTGGTAATTCACGAGGAGCACTGGCACGGAGCTCATCACAGGCTGATCGCCCGCAAGTGCCCCTCATCAGCACCCTACATAAACAGTGTGCACACAGACGAAGGGTGAGAAGTCTCTCCATGAGCTTAAGTACTGACTCTGTGCTCTCTTCTCTCCTCTAGACTGCAGAGTGTGACCGGACAGCGCTGCCACGAGCAACCCATGGATTCATCCGCACCTGGACCCGATTGAGAGCACTTCCACATGCCGAACCACCATCATCACCCACGTTTCTTCACATTTGCTAAAAAAATCTGCCCTCTGGGGCTTTTCACTTGAGTCTGCTCTTGTGTGTTCCTTCCACCCCGCGACAATGGAGTCTGCTTACAGACAGGAGGTTGAGCAGCTGACTATCTGGTGTCTTAACAACCTGGAACTCTCAAAACTGTGGAGATGATAGTGGACTTCAGGAGAAACCCCCCTGCACTCCCCCGACTCACCATAATGAACAGCACTGTGATAGCAGTGGAGTCATTCAGGTTACTGGGCACCACCATCTCCCAGGACCTGAAGTGGGACACTCACATAGACTTAGGCCCAGCAGAGGTAGTACTTCCTTCGCCAGCTGAGGAAATTCAACCTGCCACAGGAGCTGCAGTGCAGAGGAGCATCAATAACTGTCTGGTTTGGTTCAGCTACCAAATAAGACATCAAGAGACTACAACAGACAGTCAGGATCCTCTGCCCAGCCTACGAGATCATTAAATCTCCAGAGTGTGGAAAAGGGTTTAAAAATCACCTTGGTCCCCTCACACCCAGCCCACTCTCTCTTCCAACTGTTGCCATCTGGTCGGCGCTACAGAGCACTGACCACCAGAACAGCAAGGCACAAAAACAATTCATTGTTTTTCATTGATCAAAAACAATTTGTTCATTATCTGGCTCGGCTCGGTGTTCATCTTCAGTTCTCTCTTCACAGCAGTTCAGTCAGTGTACTGTTTGAGTAAATGAATTACTCTGGGATATTGGTTTGTTTTAACTCAGAGGGAGTGTCAGCCACATTAAAAAAGTTAACAGCTTAAGTCATTTGTGAATTAATGCGTATTGTAGATGCGAACCGTTTAAAACGATGCAGTTCGATTTGGTGAACTGGTTCAAAAAGATCCGGTTACATCGAATGATCCGTTTGCGATCTTCGTTCGACAGTTTCAAATCTTTGCCTAGTGTGGAAGAGCACAGCTAAAGCAAGAGAAGGAGACATCTGGGACAACCCGTCCAATGGCCACACGTTTCAGTCTTGACCCCAAAGAGAGGGGAGATCAGAGGACTGGAGGCTTAAGATAGCATCCTGATCACCGCTTAGCATAAGTGTCTTCTGGCCGGAGGCCTCAGCCTCAAGGCACCATGGAGAAAACATGTAAACAGAGAGTGTCTGCCCACTTACTAACCACAGAGAGGGGCGTGGTAGACCACACACCTTAAGTGTGGAGTGGGTCAACCTTGCGGAGAGAAGGGCCTGGAATAAGCTCGGAATAAGAGAAACAGACTAATGTTAGTGTAGATGCCATTCTTCTAATGATGTAGCAAGTACATAGGGTGTTATGGGAAGTGTTCCCAGTTCCGGTTTACCTAATTAATGCAGCCTAAAAATCCTTTAATGGATTTGGATATTAAAAGCATAGTATGTTATGTTTAAGACGGGTTAAAGAGATGGGTCTTTAATCTAGATTTAAACTGCAAGTGTGTGTCTGCCTCCCCAACAATGTTAGGTAGGTTATTCCAGAGTTTAGGCGATAAATAGGAAAAGGATCTGTTGTCCACAGTGGATTTTGATATTCCAAGCATTATCAAATTGCCTGAGTTTTGAGAACACAGCGTTAGTAGGACTATAATGTAATGATAGCTTGTCCAAATACTGAGGTGACTATTCAGGACTTTATAAGTAATAAGCAAGATTTTAAATTCTATATGATGTTTGATAGGTAGCCAGTTAGATGGAGTGTTAAAGAAACAGATCACCAGTTAAGACCTTGTCTCCTAGATGGCCACCGGTACAAGTCAACAGGAACCAGATGAGTCCTCTGCACAATGTGACTTTGCTGCATCCTGCTATTTTCGTCTGGTCAGATTTGAACTGGCCCCCCAACTGAGCCTGGTTTCTCCCAAGGTTTTTTCTTCATTCTGTCAACAATGGAGTTATGGTTCCTTGCTGCTGTTGCCTTTGGCTTTGTTTAGTTGGGGACACTTAATATTTAGCTATATTATCGACTTGATTGCACAGATACTATTTCAACTGAACTGAGCTGGATGATGACATCACTGAATTCAATCATGAAATGCCTTTAAGTGAAAATTTTGTGTTTAATATCATTACTATCATTTTGCATTATTGACACTATTTTCCTATTTAATAATTGAATTGACACAATCTGTATCGTTAAAAGCACTATATAAATAAAGGTGTCTTGACTTGGCTTGACTTATGAACTAAAGCAGATTCTAGGGTTAACTTGATCGCTTTAGCAACATTAGCCTTACAGACATCCAAGAAGCTCTTTTGCCAAACAAAATATGATAGATGATGCTTACTTTGTGTGCAAACGTCCAGACTCCAGACAAAGCGTTGGTATAGATCCCTCTTTTAGAAGCAATCTTTACAACAATCCAGAGCCAAACTGACCTTTGTTTGTGAGGCAGTCCAGCGTAAAATATTAGCACAAACGTAGGACATTTATGTCTTTTTTCTGAAACATTTCCTTTGAAAATGAAATGTATCCACCTTGTCCTCAGCTGTCTATGGAGACTCTGGTTCACTGGTGCATCCCAACACACAACACTTTTAATTGCTCTTTGGCGCTGACATTGTACATGCAGCAGCTACAGCAAGAAAACATAAATGGCGCCAGGTAAGATATCATAGTCTGGAATCGCTCTTGTGGAGAGACTGTTTATGATTTTGGGGATTTTAAAACAATGAGTAAGTGGATTTTTACCATTAAAGGATGGTTGTTTTCACACACTGTGGCCACAAAACTGTTCAATCACCTTAAAAAAGTGATTTTTTCATTCTATGGCACAATTAAATCCCTTCACCCACCATTCCTTCTACTCAGTATGCTCAAAAGGATTAAATTAAAATGCCAGTGCAAGTGAACTAACAGTCATATCTGGTATCATTTGAAAAGTCTCAGTGTATCTGGTACAATGGTCTCAATCTTATAAATGTAGACAAAAAGATAATACAGATCCTAAGAGTTTTGCTTACTGTAATGGGAGTGCCCTTTCCCAGGGTCTTCCATGCAAATTACCTTCTGTTCCTGTTGAGGTGTAAACCACCCAGGTCGGGGTTAATGCAAATTCCATTTGTTTGTACATGCCTACATTTGGGGGATGTATTATCTTTGATGTGTATTTAAAGGATTGCAGCAAAAAGCCAGAATGAGTCCATAGCATGAAGTGTGTCCAGGTATGCCTCAATCTTAGATTAATCTTTGAGAATTTGATGTCTTGTATTGATTTGATCTCTTTGAATTGGCTACGTAATTTGCATAATACATATTTACCTGACTGATATATATATATATATATATATATATATATATATATATATATATATATATATATATATATATATATATATATCAGAAGTGAAGACGTATGTTTCCTCAAATCTGTGTCCAGGGTTAAATGCAAACTAAATCTCAGGTTAGATGAAGCATAGGACACGTCAGGTAAGGTTTTTGGTCTCTGACTAACTGCTTGTAGTCTGTTGCATTAATTATGGGGGGGGGGGGGGGGGGGGTGCTACTAGACATAGCCCTGGTTATAACCACTTGTTATTGTCTCAGCTTTAATTTAGATGTAGTTATATTAACTACTGGTACAAGAGAAATAGTGCTAGCATAACCGCTGATTATTGTTTGACTTTTACATTTACATTTACATTTAATCATTTAATCATTTAGCTCAAGTGTCCTTGCAATGAATGGAAGAAGGGATACCGGTCTGTAGTTTTCAAGAAGCGCTGGATTTAGAGATGGTTTCTTGAGCAGTGGGCTTACCCGAGCCTGCTTGAATGCTAAGGGAAATGTTCCAGAGTGAAGAGAGGAGTTGATAATGTGAGTAAGCGAAGGTATGACTGAAGAAGAGATCGCTTGAAGCAGGTGAGTGGGGATAGGATCAAGTGGACAAGTAGTAGGATTATTGGACAGGTGAATTTTGGAGACGGCCATCTCTGAGAGTGGGGAGAAGGATGATAAAGAGTGTGCGTCAATCATTGTGAAGTTGTCCTCAGTCTGCGGTGGGAAGAATTGGTCACTGATGGATCTTGTCTTATTTGTGAAGAAAGCTGCAAAGTCGTCCGCTGTAAGAGTTGATGGAGGAGGTGGAAGCGGCGGATTAAGAAGAGAAGAGAAAGTCTTGAAGAGTGTCCGAGCATCACAGCAGCTGTTAATTTTGTTGTGGTAGTAGGATGTTTTAGCTGTGAAGACATTTGCAGAGAACGAAGAGAGGAGAGATTGATACACACTGAGGTCCGTAGAGTTTTTTGATTTCTGCCATTTCCTCTCTGCAGCCCTGAGTTTAGAGCAATGTTCACAGAGAACCTCGGACAGCCAGGGGGCAGATGGGGCAGTGCGTTCCATCGAAAGGTGACCTGCGTTGGAGTGTGTGCCACTTCAGGAGTAAGTGCTAGGTTAGCAGTAATGAGGAAGTGGTCAGAGGTGTGCAGTGGAGCAACTGAAGAGGTGTCCACAGAGCAACCGCGCATGTAGATGAGGTCCAGTTGGTTGCCCGATTTGTGAGTTGCTGTAGTAGACACTAGCTTGAGATCAAATGAGGTGAGCAGAGTTTTGAAGTCAGCAGCCTGGGGTTTATCTAGGTGCATGTTAAAGTCACCAAGCAGTACCAGAGGAGTACCATCTTCAGGAAAGTTTGATAACAGCACATCCAACTCCTCCAAGAAGTTACCCAGTTGATCTGGGGGACAATAAATGACCACAAAGTGGATTTTAACAGGGTGGGTTACAGTAATGGCATGTGATTTAAATGAACCAGTACCTGTAGGTGATGGCTGAAGATCAAATCTCCATTCTTTGGATATAAGGAGACCCGTACCTCCACCCCTCCCAGTGGTACGAGGAGTGTGGGAACAAGTGAAATTAGTGGAGAGGGCTGCAGGGGTGACAGTATCTTCCGGATTGATCCAAGTCTCTGTCAGTGCCATGAGGTTGAGACCGGAATGAGTAGAAATAGAAGAAATGAAGTCTGCTTTGTTAACTGCAGACTGGCAGTTCAAGAGACCAACTGGAATAGAGAGCGTAGTAGTGGAGGTCAGAGGGACATGGCGTAGGTTTGTCAGACAGGCCTTCCTGCGACATACATACCGTGCTCTCCGAGTGTTAGTAGTGATAGTAGAGATCTGAAAGCACATAGTGACTACAAGTGTAAGATATATTTGAGAACAAGCTATACAAAGAGTAAAAAAAGAGAAAAGCAATACTCAAGTGCCCTGTTGGTGTCCTCACTCGGTGGAATCGTGCAGGTAGAGTCGATTGTCTTTACACTCGTCGGTCTTCACCCGAGGAGGGTTCACACGAGTGTTGCCGCGACCGCTGCCGCGGTGAAACCTAGCGCTTTGTATTAGCCTGATTACCTGTGATTGAAGTCAGCTGGACACGCCTCACTATTTAGTAGATCGAAACCAAGCGCCAGTTTCAGCATGTATTAACCAGGGTAAGAAACACACAATTTAAACCAAAAACTTTCCTAGCAATGACGATCACACACTAGTCTGATGAGAAAACAAGACAAAACACTCACAAGCTGCTGTCCTTCTATGTTGCTCGACTGTTTCTTCTGACAAGTGCTTTCCAAACAGCTAATTAAAGTACTTTCACTGGTTTTGGCCACGCCTCACTATCTAGCAGATCGAAACCAGGCAGTCCCGCGATAAGCAAACGCAAAACCAAGTGCCACTTTCAGCACGTATTAACCAGGGTAAGACACACACAATTTAAACCAAAAACTTTCCTAGCAATGACGATCACACACTAGTCTGATGAGAAAACAAGACAAAACACTCACAAGCTGCTGTCCTTCTATGTTGCTCGACTGTTTCTTCTGACAAGTGCTTTCCAAACAGCTAATTAAGTACTTTCACTGGCTTTGGCCATGCCTTACTATTTAGCAGATCGAAACCAGGCAGTCCCGCGATAGGCAAACGCAAAACCAAGCGCCACTTTCAGCACGTATTAACCAGGGTAAGACCCACACAATTTAAACCAAAAATTTTCCTAGCAATGACGATCACACACTAGTCTGATGAGAAAACAAGACAAAACACTGAGTTAATCAAGTTGTATGTAGTTATTTTAACTATTGGGGCTAGACAAAAACACTATTGAAATATTATATGAATATAAAATATTTTATGGTACTAGCATAACCCCTAATTATTATCATCCCAGTTTTCCATCAAGAACTTAAAATTTTAAATCGACTGACCACAGTTTTCCATTTTGCCACAGTCCATTTTAAAATGAGCCTTGGCCTAGAGAAAACACCTGTGCTTCTGGATAATGTTTAGATATGGCTATCTATAGCATTTTAGTCGGCAACAGCGAATGGCCCAGTGTATTGTGTTCACCGACAATGTTTTCTGGAAGTATTCCATTTTGTGATTTCCATTACAGTATCGTTCCTGTATGTGATGCAGTGCCGTCTAAGGGCCTGAAGACCATGGGCATCTAGTACAGTTTTCCGGCATTGACCCTTAGGCACAGAGATTGTTCCTGATTCTCTGAATCTTTGGATCATATTATGCACTGTAGATGATGATAACTTCAAAAACTTAGCAATTTTTCTCAGAGAAACTCCTTTCTGATATTGGTCCTTTATTTTTTGCCGCACCATTGGGGGAATTGGTGATCCTCTAGCCATCTTGACTTCTGAGTGACACTGCCACTCTGAGAGGCCAATTGACATAATAAGTTGTAAGCTGGTCATCCAGCTGTTCCTTATATGTACATTTAACTTTTCTGGCCTCTTATTGCTACCGTTCCCAACTTTTTGGGAATGTGTAGCTTTCATGAAATCCAAAATAAGCAAATATTTGGCATGACATTTCAAAATGTCTCACTTTCAACATTTGATATGTTAACTATATTCTATTGTGAATAAAATATAAGTTTATGAGATTTGTATTATTACATTCCTTTTTTTACTCACAATTTTTACAATGTCCCAACTTTTTTTTTGTAAAAAACTGTTTTGGATCGGGTTTGTAGGAAACGTGTCAATAATGCAAAAAGGCAGTTCATCATTAAATTAAGTGATGTCATTACACAGCTCAGTTCAGTTTAAATAGTATCTGTATAATCAAGTTAACGAAATTGCTGGAAATTATGTGTCCCCAACAATTCCTTTAAATAGTTATGTTATCTTACAAATCATTAGGAAGATGTGTCACAATAGTCACTGGATTGTGTAAAATTTCATGTACATACACACTTGCACAGCTGTTCCACATAATTTACACACACTCACATACACACTTCACTTCGAAAGATACAAAGCATCCTCACAAACCAACCACACACAGAGTGTGTGTGTGTGTGTGTTTGTGTGTGTGTGTGCGTGCGTGCGTGCGTGTGTGTGTGTGTGTGAGTGATGATATGCATATATCAGAAGGAAGTTTAGGACAGGTCATCACCGGAGGCACAGTGAATCAGAGCTGTGATGTAGTGAGATGCATTCTCTTCCTGTCTGTCAGAGTGTTTTACGTCTGCACTCCCTGATGGGGGGATGATGGTGCTCGGACCAACCATACTTCATCCCATCTGACGTCAGCATTCAACTGAGTCAGGGAAAAAAACAGCAGTCTCTCCTCACGGATGAAAGCTATACACATCTTGAATATTTTATTCAACTATATTTATTAGTTCTTCTCTTATTGTTAATTTGATTTAAAACCTGTTATATATTTATTATGCACAATGGGCTCTAACCACCATAGACATTGAGGGGGACAAGTTTGGCCATTTCTAATTACTGGTCCCTCCCAATGATCAGTACATGGTTACAGCCATGTCCACAAATAGATATGGGCTCTTGAAATATATTGTTAGATTAAGTAGATGTGAAATTAAATATATAATCTCCATTTTGTCTTCTTCAATGACTTCAGTATCCCTCATCCATCTCAGTTTCACCATCATGTCTCGGACTTGAGCTTCCATTATAAACAGTGAGCAAAATATGTTTACCTTCTCTTACATTTAAGGATAATATATACATGCAAACTTCTGAAATGCATAGAGATTGAGAATCTGGGATTCAGAATGTAAACATGGAATTAATTAATAAATGGATGAATGAATGAATGAATGGATGAATGAATACATTGTTATATCCTACAGTTTGATTTATTATATTCATATTCATTGATGAGGAGTTTTCCAGCCCCTTTAGGTTTGATTATGTTTATGTGTGTGTTGCTCTCTCTCTCTCTCTCTCTCTCTCTCTCTCTCTCTCTCTCTCTCTCTCTCTCTTTCTCTCTCTCTCACACACACACACACACACACACACTCTTCTTGCTTGGCAGTTGCAAATTCTCCACTAGTGGTCAGTATCTATAAATTCTCCACTAGTGGTCAGTAGCGGTTTTTGGCACGGGCGACCAGGGCATCCACCCAGGTCAGCATTTTTTCATGATAAATGGGGGACGGCACAAGTATTTAAGAAATAATAATAATAATCCTCTACACCACCACCGCAGAGTGGTTTTTCTATTATCTATCATTTCACTGGGTGGGGAAATGGCAAATTGGCACCACTGCTTGTTGAGAAGGTGCCATGCACACAGAAGCTGTGTGTGAGAAGGGGAAAGGGGACAGTTCTCCTCTGGATCTCTCTCAAATGGAACGGACAGAGGTGGGGTGGGGGGGTCCACTGTATAGAGCAATACTCTAATGGAATTAGTGGGCTAAAGTCAGTCACATCTCGACTTTCTTCCAAATAATGCACATTTCATTTATAATATTATAAATACAGGCCTATAGTTCCTGTAGTTTTTTCTGAATTGTGTGAAATGGCAAATAAAAATAGGTAATGCAAAATGATTATGTGGTCACCAAGGTGAATTGGTTTAGTCTTCTGGTCGTAAGTAAAAGTGTTGGGGGGATGGGAAATCTGTTGATTGTAGAGTGCCAAATAAACACAGAAATGGACTGGAAAAAGTCAGAGCCATCAGGTGCCCACTATAGAAAAAAAGGCAAAAGAAGAAGAGGAGAAACAAGCAAACGATAAAGGTATGCAACTGTGTTCTCTCTCAATAATTATTACAGTATCCATGTCATGAATGAAGGGCTAATGTTAATTGGTGGGGATTGTGCACCCTGAAAAGTTTCCTGTTGTAATTGCAATAGTATGTTTTTCAAATGTTCTTAAGAAGGATTTGTGCAACTGAGAAATATCATTTTCTCTTTCACTTAAGTTCTTATAATAAAATATTACTTTTTGTGCAGAATTTTGCGGTTTGAGGGGGTGGGGAGGATGGGGGGTTTGAAGAGGGTCTCGCCCAGGGTGTTATTCAATGTAGAAATGCCACTGCTGGTGGTGCTCATCAGAGTGTGTGCTGCAGAGACTCAAGCCAGACAAAAGAGTAGAAGAAACAATGTGGAGTGAGGTTTACTCCTGCTCCAGACATGAGTTAGGTGTTTCTTTGTGTGCAAACTTAAGTCTTTATCTGTTGAATGTGGTGCAAACTACAAATATCCCTGATAGCACACGTATATCACAGAGATTTCTATTTGACATATGCATTACATCTGCAAGACATGATTGTTTGCTTATCTGCAATACGTCTAAACAACATTTCCTACATGTCAAACAGACATTTAGAAGAAGTCATTTTTGTTTATGATTTAGAATGTATGTAAAACTGACATCTTAAAGACGTCTATCAAATGTTTGTACACAGCAGATGATTTCCAGTTGAAGCGATTTTCAACAAACATCTTGCAGACATTTAACAGATCCGAAGTGCACACACTGTGAACACACACCCAGAGCAGTGGGCAGCCATTTATGCTGCGGCGCCAGGGGAGCAGTTGGGGGTTCAGTGCCTTGCTCAAGGACACCTAAGTCGTGGTATTGAAGGTGGAGAGAGAACTGTACATGCACTCCCCCCACCCACAATTCCGTCCGGCCCGAGACTCGAACTCACAACCTTTCGATTGGGAGTCCAACTCTCTAACAATTAGGCCACGACTTCCCTAATGTGCCTGCCAGCTCAGAGATCTCTGTGTGCGCCAGAGCATTTTATTATTGTTTATGTTATTTTGTGTTTTGTGTGCTTCTAAGTCCTCTGCCTAGCACGCACCCTGGCAAATATGCCTTGTCAGGGCTTTCAACAACTATAACAGATTTTATGATATCATTCTTTGTCATTTTAACTTTCTATGCACAAAGAATATGATTAAATCATCACTCAGTTACATCTGGGATTATTTTTAATAAATTAAGCCCCCACCTAGCGTCTTACATTCTCTGTGTATTTCCTATACCTTTACACAAATGCCCTTTCTGGCTTCTCTGGCTCTCCAGACCATAAATGCACTTTTGCCTCGGCTCTCAGTGCCTTTCGAGAATGTGTTTTGTATACAGAAATATAAAATTATATATTAACTAACCATTAACTATAACTATTGCCTCAATTAACTCCTTAATTGATGGTTACTCATAGTTTATAAGGTAGTTGTTAAGTTTAGGGAATTGGGTAGGATTATGGATGTCATGCATTATATGTACTTTATAAGCACTAATAAACAGCCAATATGTTAATAATACACATGCTAATAAGCAACTAGTTATCAGTGTGAATTGGACCCTAGACTAAGTGTTACCAATTATTTCCTAACTTGGTTTGTTGATTGATCAGGGATGTCACCAAAGAACGATTGCCTGCACTCTCCCACATTAAATGGAAGGAGAATATACGTACAGGGTAATACACAGTTAAAACCCAAGGACCAGGTGTTGAGTGAAGACCAAGAGTCAGAGATTTACTGAAGAAAACTGTACTGAAGAAAATAGTTTGCAGTTTCATCAGCAGAAGCCAGTTTCAACACTCGCGATGGAGTTCGTACAATTCAAAATAATTATACCCTGACAGAGGATGCTAATTGCTTCAATGTATATGTCTCAAAATTCTGATTGTTTCCAAAACCTAGATAAACTTAGACAGTTTCCACATATAGACATAGACTTGAAGCATATCTTCTGACGACTATTTTTGTAAGATGCAATACGTCTTTCCAAAGATTTGTATCTGATACACTGGACATTGGCAGTTGAACGTTTAACCTTGGACTGCCTAAGCACCTCCCTATACAGACAAATACTAACACATATGTGCAGAGAAACACTTTTCTTACTTTAAGGTTGCCTCAATTACAACAAATAATTGTTAATTAAGCTATTACTTTATTGTTGTTATGTTATTAACCAACTTTGCATGTCTGGATGATAACACAAAAGATAATTTTACAAAAATAAACATATAAGCAAACAAACAAATAAATAAACCTCACAAGGGATCATGACCCAGGACTCCACTAAAACAGTTCCCACTTCAAACCCTCCAATTTTCAAACCAAAACCCTTGCAGTCAAGCAAGATCATTAGTCAATTATTAATGACACACACAAACACTTCTGTACAAAGATCATGAGGCTTAATACATTTATAATAGGCTACTTTTTTTAAGCTTTTTTGTTCTTTTTAGAGCTTGAAAGCATTTAGTCCCATTACATTTTCACTGTACGGAAGAGAGCAGCTCAAACATTCCTCCAAACATCTTTGTGTTCCCTGAAATAAAGTGAGTCATATATGCTTGGAAAAACTCATAACAATTTTTTTCTCTTTAAAAAGGTTATCTTTCCATGCTCTATTTGGTACATGATTCATTTGTCCAAGCATTATTAATTTCTACAATAATGATTCTGCATGTATTAAGAGTGTCTAGGAAGAACATTTCATAAATACATTTCAAAATAATTTTGAAGCTTGCTTTTCCCTAAAAACAGAGTTGTTCATTTCTTTACACATTTCATCTGCACATCATCATTCTGCAGATTTCCTCTTCATATACAGTCTGTGTCCTTTCTGCAGCTACTTCCTGGGCCTGTGGCATTACATGGAAACATTATAAGCTGTGACACTATGAGAGTCAAGCATTAGCACTCAAAAGGTCACTGCAAACAGTGCACTAATTAATATATTGCTATTAGAAACAAGATATTGCAATTAATGGGAATGTTTTAGTCAAATTTGACCCCCCCCCCCCCCCCCTGCCAAAAAACAATAAATAAATAAAATAAAAAACATGTATGATTGCATTATTATAACTACATAATATTAAATAAAAAAATAACAAAGCAAGATAATATGTCACCCAGTAGTTTATCTATTAATCTCAGATTAATCATTGTAATACATGCTGATTAAAAAAGACAAAAGTTAATAGTAATAAATGCTTAATAATCTTTGTCTTGGTACATTTAGTTAATGATTGGGAGGATGAGCTTCTGGTATCTCATCATGGACCAGTAGTTTGTCTTGCTGTGCCCCCTCCTCTGGTCTCACTGAAGGCAATTCTTCACTTTAAAAATAGTATTTCCACCACACCAAGGATATGCTACATAATAAACTGTGTCCTCTATTTACATTTTCAAATACCTTTGCTCCAAGCAGATTATTTGACATTAGTAATAGACTAAACTCAAGGCATTTATGCCCCTTCTTAATGTGGAATTTAATGTGATTATTTTCTGTCCAAATGATACGCTTGTGCACTGTTTTTGAGTAAGTGTGTGTGCAATTTGAATGAATTAAATTGTGGTTTGACTACGCAACACCAAAACCACAGTTTTTCAAGGCTAGAAATGTATTTAAAAACGAGGAAGTCATAATTCAGCATTTTATATGTTGAAACTTGGATCAAATCCTACTGGGTATGGATGGTTAAATGTGTTTAATGATTGCAGGAAGACACACTAAACAGAAAATTAGAACCTTAGAAGTTCTAAAGTGGCTGCAGAATTGCTAGTGATCCTGACCTGAAGACCTGGAATAGCTGGTTCAGGCATGTTTAATAAGGATGGGCTGAACAAAATGTTTTCAAAAGGCTCAAGGAAATCAGGGCTTTCTTAAGTCTGTATAATTAATGCAATAAATAATTTCACATTCTTTCCACTGTTATACAGTCAGTAACAGAGCTTTTGCATAAGGATGTGAAATGGGATTGTTTAAATAATTGCTAGACTGTATTCAAGCATGACAAATGGTGTCTACTTTTAATCTTAGCTTCTGATGCTTCTTCTGTAGGATTATCAGCCCTTTTCATGTAAAGTACAGTACACATTGCAATATACATATTTCAAGGGTTTGCCCTAAATGATTTTAATACTTAAAAAAATTGTGTGAGCGTGCAATTTGAGTGTGAAATGTTTTATGTTCACACTGTAAAAAAAAGTGTTTAATTTTTACAGAAAAGACTATATGTGTGAATGCTACAGTGACAACCTGTTAACTCTATTTGTAGAAGTCCCGGTGTGGCACATCATCAAATCTGATTATAATTTATAGAGTTTTGTATCTTATCAATATGTTCATTGGGGTGTTTTTTTCTTTTTTTTTTCTTTGCATTTTATGTTATTCAGTTTAAGTTTTTGCAATGTTTCAGTGTTGCCCCGATGGCGTTTTGTGTGAGTGTTTTAACCGTCTTTATAAAATTACTGGCTTTGTTTTACAATAAATTTAAATTTTTATGTGTCTTTACAACCTGCAACCCATTTGAGTTCTATTAGATCCACCTGTGTTTATTAATTATCCTCATTAAAGGTACAATTTGTAAGATATTTGCAGTAAAATATCCAATAACCTCTAGGCTAGTATTATGTATTTTGTCCTGCTGATTACTAACAATATCTCTAATGTTTATGCCTTTATTGACATAGAAACCACATGACAACAGTGTTGTGGACAAATGTGGAAGTAGTGTCTAGCGTCCACAAACCACTAACGTTAGCTTGTTTCAAGCAGTTCCTTATTTACTTCTTGCACATTTTATGGTGGGTTGTGTTACTTATTTATGGAACACAATTACTGTTTACTGTCTGCTGCAGGTTCTGTCGACAATGACAGCTCCCGTAAACATAAGCGTATGGGCCAATCATACGAACCAAGAAGAGTTTGGGACAAGAGGAGAGAAAGAGCATTTTCTAGATGAAGAGAGCTTCACGAAAAACTTCAACTAGAAAGAGATGCCGATCTTGCTTGTGTTTTACTCGACAGGTGAGTTGTTGTCACGTTCGGTGATACAGGAAACACGGAGAGATCCAAGTTCGGTAAGATATTTATTGAGGGGTAATCCAAAAGAGTAAACAGTCCAGGCAGGGTCAAAACCAGAGTATCCAATAACAAGAACAGACAAAACACAAGGCAGGATCAAGACTACGGATAACATAAGACAAGAACTCCGTGACACGTACTCAGACAGACCGGGTATAAATACACAGAAGGTAATGAGGGAACTGGAGACAGGTGGTGTTACGTATGACACAGACAGGATGTAATCGCAAGGTGTATTTATTGACAAACAGCACAAGAGTCAGATATATACGAAGAATCACAGGAAACACAGGCGTGCGGACACAAGGCTGATGGAATGGTGACGCAGGGACTTCGGTGGACAACAGATGGTGGTGGTCGGTCCAGTGATGATCCCTTGAATCCCATTGTTTGAATAATCCTCCTGGCGGTGCTCGGTAATCTAGTGTTGAGTGAAGATCCAGGAACAAACGACGATAACAGGAAGACTCAGGCAGGAACTAAGGACACAGAAACAGGTACGGGAGCACACTGGGGAGAAACAACAATCTGACAACATGAAACACAAGTTACTGAACTTATATAGGGAACAGACAATTGAAACCAGCTGGCGCTGCTGATCATCGCTGATCAGTGACCACGCCCACAGACACACACACAACAGCATGCTAGACGAGAGAGAGAGAGTGAATTCCTGAACCGTGACAGGTGGGGAATAATCAATTAACCCAAACAAGGAGGAAGGTGACCAAATAAGGCAACAGACAGTTAAAGTGACAGACACCGTGGGAAAGGAGGACATCTAGTGGAAACCCAGGGAACACAATCCAGACACTGTGACAGTACCCCCCCTCTACGGAGCGGCTCCCAGACGCTCCACGACAGACACAAAACAGAGACCAGGAAGGAGACGGACAGGTGGAGGCTCAGGGGGAGGGACAGAGGGCCAGAAAAGAAAAACATGGGGAACAGACACCAGAAGTGTGAACACAAAACAGGGAGACCAGCAGGGAGGAGGGCCAGACCAACAGAGAAGAACAGGGACAGGAGTGAATACAAAAACAAAAGGCAAAAAACAACATGAAGCCCCCCAGGGCAAAGCAGAAGACCACCACATCCTTGTGGTCGAGGCCAGAGTCCTCCAGGGCAGGGCAGAAGACCACCACAACCATGTAGTCAGGGCGAGAGCCCCCCAGGGCGGAGCAGAAGACCACCACATCCTTGTGGTCGAAGCCAGAGCCCTCCAGGGCGGAGCTGAAGACCACCACAACCGTGTGGTCAGGGCGGAAGCCCCCCAGGGTGGAGCAGAAGACCACCACAACCGTGTGGTCAGGGCGAGAGCCCCCCAGGGCGGAACAGAAGACCACCACAGCCATGTGGTCAGGACGAGAGCCCCCCAAGGCGGAGCAGACCTCCGTGCGGCCGGACCAACGGGATGACGAAACTCTGGTAATCCCCTGGTGTCTTTACTGGACTCCAGAAGATCGGTGCTGGCCTGACTCTGCTCGCGAAGATCATTGGTGACTGGCATTTGTTCATGAAGACCATCGGTGACTTGCACTTGTACATGAAGATCATTGGTGACTTGTATTTGCTCATGAAGATCAATGGTGACTTGCCTTTGTTCATGAAGATCACCAGTGACTTGACACAGTCCTTGAAGATCACCAGTGACTTGACTTGACTCTGGAGGGTCCACTGGAACCTGACTCGACTCTGGAGGGTCAACTGGAACCTGACTCGACTCTGGAGGGTCAACTGGAACCTGACTCGACTCTGGAGAGTCCACTGGAACCTGACTCGACTCTGGAGGGTTCTCTGGAGGGGCCATCTTGTGTTGTGGCGCTGGGCAGGTGGCCATCTTGCTTCGTGGTGCTGGGTTGGCAGCCATGTTGCCTCGTGGCGCTGAGCTGGCAGCCATCCTGTACTGTGGTGTGAGGCTGGCTTCCATCTTGTCTCGTGGTGTGGGGTTGGTGGCCATGCACCGCAGCGGCGCTGGGTTGGCGGCCATCTTGTACTGTGGCACGGGGCTGGCTGCCATGTTGCCTCGTGGCGCTGGGCTGGCGGCCATCTTGTGCAGTGGCACTGGACCTGCGGCCATCATGGGTCGTGGCACTGGCTTTCTCCATCCGCCATGGAGAGACGGCAACTCTGGTCCCTCCCACATGAGCCCTGAGTCGAAGGGGGGCCATGGTGGAGAGCGATGCTGAGCCTCCTCTCACCCACTCCCTCCTCGGCGACCTCCCCTGGTCCCACGAAACACGACCAGGCGGGTTCCCTCAAACCGATTGCTTCTCTCCCGCTCGGTGGCTGGGGAAGAAACATCACTCGACATACCGCTGGATCTCGTGTTGACGGAGTCCATCTGTCACGTTCAGTGATACAGGAAACACAGAGAGATCCAAGTGCGGTAAGATATTTATTGAGGGGTAATCCAAAAGAGTAAACAGTCCAGGCAGGGTCAAAACCAGAGTATCCAATAACAAGAACAGACAAAACACAAGGCAGGATCAAGACTACAGATAACATAAGACAAGGACTCCGTAACACATACTCAGACAGACCGGGTATAAATACACAGAAGGTAATGAGGGAACTGGAGACAGGTGGGGAATAATCAATTAACCCAAACAAGGAGGAAGGTGACCAAATAAGGGAACAGACAGTTAAAGTGACAGACACCGTGGGAAAGGAGGACATCTAGTGGAAACCCAGGGAACACAACCCAGACACTGTGACAGTTGTTTGATTTGTATCTTTACAGAAAACGTATGCTATTATAATGATCAACAAGATTAGTATTATGGAGCATACACGGCAAACGCGGGGCATCGTGTCTCTAGACCCGTGCAAGGACGCGTCCGATCCTTAGTCTGATCGCATCTTTTCATTGGCTTTGTATGTAGTGAGGCCGTAATCTCAATGTTATGTTATGTTTTGTTATTTTATGTTATGTTATGTTATGTTATGTTATGTTATGTTATGTTATGTTATGTTATGTTATGTTATCTTATCGGGAGGGGGGAATAATGTCAGATTCTGTCTCATGTTTTGTGTGTGTTTTGATTCCCATGTGTTTTAATGCCCATATTTGGTTTTCCTGTTCCCATTTGAGTTCTTTTAGATCCACCTGTGTTTATTAATTATCCTCATTAGTTCTACTTCGTTACTTAACCCTGTGTCTGCCCAGTGTTTCTTTGTCAATCTTAACGTCATTCAGTGTTTGTTCTCCTGCACTCCTGATTGTAATGATCATTTCATTTCCTTTGGTTTGTTTATTTAAACTCTATTTTGTGGAATTTGTCTCCTTGTTTCCCTCCATCGTACAATGACAGTAACCAAGCTCATTAACTTGATGTGAACAAATTCATAATTAATCAAATGTCTTATATTCTGAAAATTAGGGATGCACCAATACCGTATCGTTATCAGCCTGATACAGTGTTCCTGTACTCGTACTCGTTAAAATGCCCCAATACTAAACACCGATACCAAACAGCATGGCATAAATGCCATATTCAGACAAAGAAACACCAACAACAGAACAACAGACAGCAGAATGGAGTTATTAGAGATTAAGGTTGTCTACCTATGATATCTATGCAATGAATATAATATGAAACATTCAGTATTAACACCTGTGTAGCAGACGGCAGACATGTTTTGCTGTGCTTGTCGAGTTTCGAGTTAATATACATTTCATCACTGGAAAGTTTGTAGTTCAGTTGGATATGTGAAAAACAAGTAAGTAAAATGATGCACAAGTTATTTAACGGCAGCGAGGGAAAAGAGAGAGAGAGAGAGATCTTTGATGTTCACTCACTTAGTACACAAATTTGGATTAAAGCTAAATTGTAAAAATATATTATTTATAGGGCCATTCACTATAAACATCATTTATTTTCAACCTTAAGCATACATGGCTTTCTGGCAAAAGTAAATCTAGCAGCCTGTGTGTAAATGCGCTAGGCAGTACGTTACTAGGCTACTGTCCCTCTCGTTTGTTTCTGCATTATATAAGTGGCTTTGGAATATAAATCGCAGCATGTTTCAGATAAAATAAAAATAAAAATAAACAAAAACTGACTTCTATTTGTGAAAAATATCACAGGATATTTATAACGAGTGGTTCCCTGCATTATTACAGCATAGCGTGTCGTTACAGTACTTAGCCGCTGCAATGGAGCAGCTCTAAAGCTATTAAGTTACAGAAAATTAACTACAGAGCAATAAATAAAAATGTAATAAATTAAAAAAATTTGAACAAAGAAAGTAATTTTTTTTTTGCTTGACTGTAATCTATTCCATACCTTTCTATCAAAATTATTTAACATTATCAAGATGAATTTGTTCTGACACAGTTAAACTATGAGTTCTTGTCATATTTTATAACCATCTTCTAAACTATAGATAATAAACAATGATAATGTGAAATGTTGAAGGTGTCTGAATAAATTTTTGTTTGACTGTATCTATTTAATAAATTAAGTTAACCAGCTAACATTATTATTATTATTATAAGTTATTTATATATTATTATTATTAAGTTTTGAGCAGTAAAGAGTGGCACTTGTTTTCTGTCAATTTCTCCAGACATGGTTTTATGTTGATGCAGCACGATACACAATCAAAGTCATTATAATTATACAAATAATTATTTGGAAAATAATGTGTATTTTGAACCTTAAACCACATAAACATATTGCATTACACCAAATACACAACATAATGTTATTTTTAGCAACGCCTTTTACAAACACGATTCCAAAAAAGTTTTGAATTAAAAATAGAATGCAATGATGTTGAAGTCTCAAATTTCTATATTTTATTCAGAATACAGCATATATGACATATCAAATGTTTAAACTGAGAAAATTTATCATTTTACAGGAAAAATCAGTTGATTTAAAATTTCATGGCATCAACACATCACAGCTGGGACACGGCCATGTTTACCACTGTGTTGGCATCCCCTCTTCTTTTTATAATATCTGGGGACTGAGACAAGTTGCTAAAGTTTAGGAATAGGAATAGGAATGTTGTCACATTCTTTTCTAATACAGGCTTCTAGTTGCTAACTGTCTTAGGTCTTCTTTGTCGCATCTTCCTCTTTATGATGCAAATTATTTCTATGGGTGAAAGAGCTGTACTGCAGGCTGGCCATGGTGTTGTAACTGATGCAGTAGGTGGCCTGGCGTTGTCATGTTGGAAAATGCAAGGTCTTCCCTGAAAGAGACAACGTCTGGCTGGGAGCATTTGTTTTTCTAGAACTTGGATATACATTTCAGCATTGATGGTGCCTTTCCAGATGTGTCAGCAGCCCATACCACATGCACTCATGCAACCTCATACCATCAGAGATGCAGGCTTCTGAACTGAGCACTGATAACAACTTGGGATGTCCTTGTCTTCTTTATTCCGGATGAAATGGTGTCCCAGTTTTCCAAAAAGAAACTCAAATTTTGATCCATCTGACCACAGCACTTCAATCAATCAATCACCTTTATTTATATAGTGCTTTAAACAAAATACATTGCGCCAAAGCACTGAACAACATTCATTTGGAAAACAGTGTCTCAATAATGCAAAATGATAGTTAAAGGCAGTTCATCATTG
Organism: Carassius auratus; assembly: GCF_003368295.1. Lineage (NCBI taxonomy): Eukaryota > Metazoa > Chordata > Actinopteri > Cypriniformes > Cyprinidae > Carassius > Carassius auratus. The sequence continues at coordinate 527,454 of NC_039251.1, forward strand.
AATTCAGTTATGTAATCTCTGTTCAGTTGAAATAGTGTCTGTTTTAATTTGCAATCAAGTCAATGATATCGCTGTAGATGAAGTGACCCCAACTAAGCAAGCCAGAGGCGACAGCGGCAAGGAACCGAAACTCCATCGGTGACAGAATGGAGAAAAAAACCTTGGGAGAAACCAGGCTCAGTTGGGGGGCCAGTTCTCCTCTGACCAGACGAAACCAGTAGTTCAATTCCAGGCTGCAGCAAAGTCAGATTGTGCAGAAGAATCATCTGTTTCCTGTGGAAACCTCTGCGCTTCTGGATCATGTTTAGATATTAATTGTTTTTTGACCTATAGAGTTTTAGCGGGCAACAGCGAATGGCATGGTGGATTGTGTTCACCAACAATGTTTTCTGTAAGTATTCCTGAGCCCATGTTGTGATTTCCATTACAGTAGCATTCCTGTATGTGATGCAGTGCCTTCTAAGGGCCCAAAGATCATGGCATTAAGTAAGGTTTTCAAGCCTTGACCCTTACGCACAGAGATTGTTCCAGATTCTCTGAATCTTTGGGTGATATTATGCACTGTAGATGATGATAACTTCACTCTTTGCAGTTTTTCTCTGAGAAACACCTTCCTGACATTGCTCTAATATTTTTCACCGCAGCATTGGGGGAATTGGTGATCCTCTGCCCATCTTGGCTTCTGAGAGACACTGCCACTGCCAAAAGAGAGGCTCTTTTTATACCCAATCATGTTTCCATTTGACCTAATAAGTTGCAAATTGGTCCTCCAGATGTTCCTTATATGTACATTTAACTTTTCCGTCCTCTTATTGCAACCTGTCCCCACGTTTTTGGAATGTGTAGCTCTCATTAAATCCAAAATGAGCCAATATTTGGCATGACATTTCAAAATGTCTCACTTTCAACATTTGATGTGTTATCTATATTCTACTGTGAATGAAATATAAATTTATGAGATTTATAAATGATTCCATTCCTTTTTTACTCACAATTTGTACAGTGTCCCAACTTTTTTGGAATCCGGTTTGTAAAAAAAAAAAAAAGAGAGCATCTGTCACTAGCATTTTCTATTCTTTTTCTATTATGTCTTGTCAAAGCACTAAGACACTTAGTAAATCAATGCGTTTCTGCAAAATAGCCTTCTTCAGGACACTCATTAATTGCTCAAACAGGTATTCTTAAATTAATGGTAATTAATGAATCATCAAGACAGCTGGTCAATATGTAGGTGTGGCTAAGACAAGCCTCTATGTACAAATAGACCAAAAGAGACAGAAATGAAAAAGGGGGAAAATGAACAACAACAACAACAATAATAATAATAATAATAATAATAATAATAATAATAATAATAATAATAATAATAATAATAATAATAATAATGTGACAAATAAAGGGGGGGGGGGGGCAATGGGCAATAATAATAATAATGTGAGGGGGATAAAACATATACATAAACAGTGTAGATAGAGAATTGTACTTCATCAACAGTGCAAATTATTACAATAATGGTAAAAAAAAAAAAATTTCATTAGCCCCTAGGGATTTAGTCACCTATAGCATATGAATCCAAAAAAATGGATTTCTACTTGTTGTAAAAGGTGTTTCTCTCTATGTCCACCTCCTATTGAACATGGGATATATATCATGGGATATATATATATATATATATATATATATATATATATATATATATATATATATATATTGTGACGAGCACTCCCAGAGGAATCAGCGTCGCCCTGGAAACCAATGGAGAACACCTGAACGTCCTCGTCACAGGCTGATCGGTCACAGCTGCTCCCCATCAGCCCACACACTTTTAAGCAGCACCCGCTGCACTCAAAGGAGATTCTTGAACCGAATGCAACGCTGGTCTAACCCCTCTCTCTTTACTTTTCAGAAAGCAGCGAGTGACCGACAGCCCAGCCACTTTGGAGCACGTTTGGACACCCACTTTCACCTTAATTGGCACAGAAAAGCACGAAGAGCACACGGGAAGCACCTTTCACCAGGCATCACTGTGTTTAATAAATCCACCCTCCGGGGCTTTTGATTTCACATACCCCTTGTCGAGTGATTCTTCACCCCATGACAGTGGTGGAGAATGCGGGCAGAACTGTGAGGAATCACCGACAAGATTAGATTAGTCTTCGAAAACACCGCCCACCGTGAGGTATGGCCCGAGGACGAGTGGGCACGTGCACTGGCACCCCTCCTCACCGGTGAAGCACAGAGGGCTTACTTCTCGCTTCCCCTGGTGAGTGCCGACAGTTACATCGAAGTTAAGCGAGAGATCCTGGCGAAGCTGGGCCTCTCCCCTCTGAGCGCCGCCCAGCAGTTCCACGAGTGGGAATACAGGCCCCGGGTGCCAGCCCGTACCCAGGTGGCCGAACTCAGCCGCCTCGCCCAGCACTGGCTGTTGGAAGGAAACCCCACCCCAACACAGGTAACGGAACGAGTGGTGGTTGATCGCCTCCTGCGCTCACTACCTCACGCCCACCGACAGGCCGTCGGCATGAGGAACCTATGTGACGTCCGGAAACTAGTGGAGGCGATCGAGCTAGCGGATGCTGTCCATCCCAGCGGGGCAGGGGACTGGCTGCCGCCATTCCCCCGGAGGGTGGTCCAGATGCGACGCCCACTCGAAGGCACCGCGCAACCAGTCAGCAGGCCGACGGTTCCCCCACCGCAAGATGAGCCCATGCCAAGTTCAGAACCACCGTCGCCTCCGCGAGCCTGGCTGGCAGGCTGCATCCTTCACCAACGAGTGCCGGCGGGAGCCCCCGAAGGAAGGGCACCTCGATGATAGGCAGCGGGATGAGCGGGCTGGGGGGAGGAGTCCTGGGCGACGTGGTCTGACAGGTCGATGAGGCTTGGCAGAACTGCTTTACCTCGGCGACCCTTCCCTTCGGCCTACATGGGGCCCCCGCGACGTTCCAGCGGATGATGGACATCCTCCTGCAGCCTCACCAAGCCTACGCAGCCGCCTACCTGGATGACCTCGTGGTCCACTCCGAGGCGTGGGACGAACATCTGGATCATTTGCGGAGGGTGCTCTCAGAGCTCCGGCGGGCTGGACTTACCGCCAACCGCCGAAAATGCCACCTAGCCCTCTCTGAGGCCAAGTACCTGGGCTACCAAGTCGGCCCAGGACTCATCTGGCCGCAAGACAAGAAAGTTGAGGCCATCCCCGCTGCCCCAAGACACGAGACAAAGACCCAGGTACGAGCCTTCTTGGGGTTGGCGGGTTATTACCGTTGTTTTATCCCCAACTTCTCCTCTTTAGCCGCTCCCCTGACAGACCTGACCAGGAAGGGGCAGCCGGAGAAAGTAAGTTGGACCCCGTCGGCGGAAGAAGCCTTCTCCCAGGTGAAAGCAGCACTCACGTCCTCGCCGGTACTCCGCGCCCCGGACTTTAGCTGCCCCTTCCTGCTGCACACGGATGCCTCCGACACAGGACTAGGAGCGGTCCTCTCCCAAATTCAGGAAGGTGAGGAGCATCCGATCATCTACATCAGCAGGAAGCTGTCCCCCTCCGAGAGGAAGTATGCCGCCGTGGAGAAGGAAGCCCTGGCCATCAGGTGGGCAGTCCTGGAGCTCCGGTACTACCTCCTGGGCCGCAAGTTCACCCTGGTAACCGACCACGCACCCCTACAGTGGATGGCCCGCGCCAAGGACACCAACGCCATATATATATATATATATATATATATATATATATATATCATTACATTTCTTCTCTTCAAGCATCCTTACTAATGACTTGTTTTTACCATGTGACTCTGCCGTACTACAACGTCTTATAGATAGAATGAGAGCATTGTTAAGGAGTGGAAAGCTGATGTAAAAGAAAAGTTGCTATAATGTTAGCAGGGGTTTGTAATATTTGGTCGTGTCATGTCTTCAGGTAGCATTGAGCTGCCGGTGCTCTGTTCCACAATCACATTCAAGAAAACAATTGTGAGGATTTGTTTATTAATTTAAACATTTACTTTAAATGTCCTTGTCATTTGAGGTGTAACATAACATCTTATTTATATATTTTTTTCCCCATCCTTAAATTTGTCCATTTTCAACAGTAGTTCCTCTTCAGGAACTCGAGCTGCGTCGAAAATGCTATGGGGAACGCGTTAGCATGAGCGACTCTGAATATCATGTGTAATCTGTTTTATGGAAGAGTGTGATGTCACGGGCGGGGTGACGTAAGCGACCAGGAAGGTATAAAAGCACATGCAGCACAGCTGGCATCAGCTTCGTGTCTTTCAGTGTGCATGTTATTCTGTCTTGTCAGTCTTATTTATTGTTGTTTGTCACTATTATCCAGATCGCATTTCAGATTGTGTGTTCCTGCCTGCCCTCGCTACTTTCGCGACACTTTCGCGGTGTCGGTCCCACTTTCACCGAGGTGGAGCGGCGCCTGCATTTGCTGGGTTCACAGATAGATCTGCTGGAGGGTATGGAGACGGGCGCATCCCTATTTTCTACCTCACCCACCAGATCTCCCCGATCTCTGGGTTCGGAAGCCCAAGCTGCTGTCCTTCCCCTCGATTAACGTCCGTGACACACTGCCTTTCTTTCTCCAAGGACATTGAAACAGACACCGTCGATGAGCTCAGACATCAGTTGCACAAGCATCAGTTTCACAAGCATATTATGCCAAAACTTTATAAAGAGCAGCATTAATGAGGAGTGCAGCTTGCGCAGTCAGCTCTCGGGAAAAATAAGGGGGCTGACTGTACTTCTCACATATCTGGGGATGGGCTGAAGATGGCTTTTCCTATCTCCACCCGTGTTCCCTAGATCTAGAGTTCGTTCTCATGTTCGGAAGCACGCGCAGCGGTTCCTTCCCCTCTCTGAACTAGCAGCTGTGGCTATTTCTCTTCGAGGAGATTAATACTGTTTGTGTGACTAAGTGGCTGTAACGATAAAAACTTCCTATTCATCGGGAAGAAGGAGGCGGGAACCGGCGCACAATCAAAATACTTTAATAATTCAAAAATAAACAAAACAGCACATCAGCCCCTCACGGCGACTGACGCGCACAAATAAAAAGCAAACACATGAAATAATGTCCCAGGCCTGGTCCTCTCTCGTCCTTCACGGTCGTCACTCCAGTTTTATATCCTTCCATCTCCTACGTGGGACTCGATACTGGCGGTGGGGCGCAGGTGTAGCTCATCTCCAATCACTACACCTGGCCTCACTCCTCATTCCCACGCCTCTCGGCCCCGCCCCACTCGCCACATACCCCCATCGCCCCTCGCAGGCCGGGGGGTACCCTCGAGACTGCGCTCTACTCCCCCCCCCCCTTCCCTCCAGGGGGGGACCGCTCACGGGGACCTGCAGGAACCTGGGGGTAGGACAGACGAGGCGAGAGAAAAGGAGATGGAAGGAGGAGCGAAAGGGACGAGAGAGGGGAGAGAGGAAAAAAATAAAAATAAATAAATTCCGGTTCCCAGACGCACTGCTGCTCGGCCCTCCACCGGCTGGGTGATCTCCTCCGCGGTACCTGGCGGTGGCACTGGACGGCCCTCGGCGGACGGCACGACACTCCTCCGCCGCCCGATGGACGGCTCCTCCGATTTTGGGCAGCGGCAGGAGTCCCCCGTTCCCTGCCCCTCCGGACTCAATCGCGGAGGCAGCAGGCTCCGGCACCCTGGCGAACGGCGCCGACTCCTTCGCTCCCTCACAGACGGCAGCCGCCCCTCCATATCGTGGGCAGTTGGCAGCGAGCTCGCCCGTCCCCGGCAACTCGCTCCAGCCCACCGCCTCGCGAGTCCCTGGCGGCACATACCTCGCCTGCTCGAGGGCACCGCGGATTCACCACAGCGGCGAGGGATCTTCAGCAGCGCGTCCCTCCTTCTCCCGGGCTTCGGCACCACTGTAACGATAAAAACTTCCTATTCATCGAAAAAAAAGCAAACACATAAAATAATGTCCCAGGCCTGGTCCTCTCTCGTCCTTCACGGTCGTCACTCCAGTTTTATATCCTTCCATCTCCTACGTGGGACTCGATACTGGCGGTGGGGCGCAGGTGTAGCTCATCTCCAATCACTACACCTGGCCTCACTCCTCGTTCCCACGCCTCTCGGCCCCGCCCCACTCGTCACAGTGGTTCACAAACAGTATCGAGGCAATGTGTGTATTACATCATTTTCAGTTTTGATGTGAATCTTACCATACCTGTTTACTAGTCTGATTGGTTAGCTGCATTTAATTCTGAGGAATTGAATTCAGTATTTATCTGACTATGAGAAGTTAGATATTAATTGTATCAACAAGCCAGACTGTGTTTACTTCTCGAGAGACTGATTCCCTTATTAGATTATTTAGCAGCATGTGAATGACTGCCAAATTTATCTCAGTGGGTCCTTCATGTGGCAATGAAACTATCGCATTCAGTTCGACTCTTACCACCGAAATTCAACGGTGTTATTCCGAAGTTGCTCACTAGTTCCAAAGAAGGATGGGGTGGGGGGATTGCGTCTGATCATAGATCTGCATCTGTTAAATCGCTCAGTTATGAGGCTGAAGTTCAAAAATGCTCATTATAAAGCATGTTGTATCACAAATTAGGTCCGAGGACTGATTTGTCATGACTGTTCTCATAGATGCATACTTCCACGTCTCCATCCTTACACAACACAGGACGTTTCTGAGGTTCGCTTTTGGGGGCAAAGCGTACCGATATCGAGTACTTCCATTCAGCCTTGCACTCTCACCCCGCATACAAAATTATATCAAAGATTGGTTGATTCTAGGTCAATCAGAGCACATGGCGGTTCGACATCGAAATTTAATTCTCGCTCACATAGGGGAGCAAGGTTTGAGACTGATCGCCAGAAAATGTACTTTCTCCAGTTCAGAGAACCACCTATCTAGGTGTAGTGTGGGATTCGACCACAATGCAGGCACGTCTGTCCCCTGCTCATATCGAGTCTGTCCTCATATCAGTCAAGAGAGTCAAAGAAGGCCAGTCACTCACAGTCAAACAATTTCAGAGATTGTTGGGTCTGATGGCATGCTGTACATGAGACCCCTATAGTGGTGGCTCAATACCAAGGGATTTTCCCCCGAGGGGCAATCCATTTCGAACTATCAAGGTCACGTGGCGATGCCTCCATGCCTTAGACATTTGGAAGAAACCTTGGTTCTTGAATCAGGGCCTAGCACTGGGAGCTCCTTGTCGCCATGTAACACTAGTGTGGGATGCGTCTCTCACTGGTTGGGGTGTAGTCATGAGTGGCCACCCTTCCTGTGGTCTGTGGAGTGGTCGCCATCTGACATGGCATATAAATTGTCTAGAGATGCTAGCCATCTATCGAGCACTAAAATACTTCCTCCACAGACCTGAGGGGTCACCATGTACTGGTGCGCACCGACAACAAATCGGTGATCTCTTATATTAACCACTAGGGAGGTCTGCGTTCGCACTCATTCTACAAGCTGGTGCACCAGATCCTTGTGTGGTCCCAGGGCAAACTGCTCTCATTCAGAGCAGTGTATATTCCTGGGAAGTTAAATATGGGTCCAGACATACTGTTGAGGCAGGGGCCGAGGCCCGGGGAATGGAAGCTTCACCCCGAGGTATGGAGAAATTATTGCGACCTCTTTGCGACTCGAGAGACATCGCAATGTCCCCTCTGGTCCTCTCTAGTTCATCCAGCTCCTCTGGGACTGAATGCTATGGTACAGACCTGGCCAAGGCTTCATCTGTATGCATTTCCCTGTATTGCTCTGCTCTGTTGTTAGTAGCCCCGTTCTGGCCGAAGCGAATATGGTTCTCAGATCTGGTCTCGCTCCTCGTGGGAGATACCGATCAGGACAGACCTACTCTCACAGGCGCAGGCCACAATAATTCACCCTCGCCTGGAGATGTGGAAGCTGTGGGTGTGACCCCTGAGGGGGCACAGCTCACAGCATTTGGTCTCTCAACCGAGGTTGTTGAGACCAGCCTCCAAACCAGAGAGCCCTGAGGTGGAAACTATTCACCTCATGGTGCAGAGACCATCAGCTTGACCCAGCTAACTGCCCAGTTGTTACAGTTCTGGAGTTTCTGCAAGCCAGGTTCTCTGCAGGGTTGACCCACTCTACGCTGAAGGTTTACATGCTAGCCATTGCGGCCTACCCTGTGTCCCTCTCGATGGTCAGTCTTTGGGAAGACACCCCCTAGTTACAGGTTTCCTCCATGGTGCGCTGAGACTGAGGCCTCCAGTACAGTGCAGGACTGAAGTTTATGACTTTGGCATGCCAATTCATTAGGACCTGTGTATTTAATCATGTTCATTGTTTTAGTCCAGCTAATTACTGCTTGTTGGTTATTGTAGTGCATTTGATGTCTTTATTTGTACCATTTTTTAAGGGAAACAATAAGGTTGTCATTTTAAAATTCAGGCTAATAATAAATTTATTTTAGTGAAGACTGAAAATCAACACACAGATTATAGACTACGAATATTTTCTGTTTATTCAGTCATTGTACATAACAATCGTGCTTTTTTTCGTATGACACCATTTAAATACATCCTATGTTATAGTCTTAGGCAGTGTAACAGTTAAAAATATGCTAAACAATAGTATTTCTTACGAGACATAAATTCTATTTGTTTATAATCCTTTTTATAGTCATCTTCACTCATAATTTAAATTAGATATGTGCTTCAGAGATCAAAATATTATTGCAGAAAAAAGCAATTGTTTTTCAAATGTCAACATTTAGACAAAAACATAATGGAGTACAGATATTCACGGTTACATGTTTTACACAATACAATTTTACAATAAAGTTTCAGATAAAACTGCAGTTAAATAACTTTGTACAAAATTCAAAGGACATAGCCATTTCACATTGTATGTAGGTACGTATCTCCTTTTAGTAAACAAGTTTAGCATGACCAAATGCTTTTCTCATGTAGCTGCCTTTGACACAAACTGTCACCACATCATTGCCCTAGAATTGGAGAAGTCTCTGTACTTTTAACTTTTGGGCTTTTGGGGGGAAAAGGGCCAAAAACCCTAATGTATCTTAGTTTGTGCTACTTAGTTAAAATATGGTATAACTATTATACCATAGACATATTTTGGTATACTTTTTCAAAAAAGTATGGCACAATAAAGTAGTGTAAACCGTTGTTATGGAGTGGACAGTTTGTGTTCATTTCTGTTTTGTTTTATCAGTGCACCTGTTCAACATTTGAACATGAAATAACTAATGGTAATACAAATCACGACGACATTAATCACAGGCTTAAGGAGTTGATATGCACTCAGGGTCAGAGATATTTTTTCTTTTCCTTTTTAATATTCCTGAGGGGACATGTAAACAGAACACTGAAATGACAGTACTCTTTAATAATCTGTATAATAATCAGCAAAAATGTTCACCCTGTGTTATGTGGGGTTTTCATTTTCTGTATTTTTGTACCCTGTGCTTTACAAACAACACACTGGCAGGCATAAATTCGTTTTTGCTCAAGTCTATGATTTTGGTCCTTGGTCTCAACATTAAAGTACAAAGCATTCTAAAAAATAATTCTAAAAATGTTTTAATCACATACAAGTATTTTTTTTTTTTTTTATTATTATTATTTTTTTTTTTTCTCAGAAAATAAAAATAAAATAGTAACAGTCTCTCTCAAAAAAAAAAATTCAGACACAGGGCTTGGCTGATACACCTTGGTTCTTCCAAACGAATGTAACATAATCTTGCCCAGTTTCTCATTGATACTCATGGTTTCTCTCTTTGTCCCCAGTGCAACATAGAAACAGTACATACCTGACATAAATAGCTTATGCATCGCCAAACAATGCACTGTCCTTAAATCGAACTCACAGTATAACCTTAGTAGAGATAAATTTACATAATACATAGTACAAGTCATTTAACATTGACACTCTTTGCTTCACATTAGGAAAGCTTACATAATTTGTGTGTGTAAGTTTTTCGAATGAAAGCGTGTTTGTTTGTGTGAGTTTTTATATATATATATATATATATATATATATATATATATATATATATATATATATATATATATTTGTTTTTGTTTTTTTACTTAGCTTTTTTCTTGTTTAGCTTGATTATGTATGACCCCTGGAGGTAGATGATTCTATTACTGTATAAACATGGAAGTCTTCTGTGTTGTTAATCATTGATTGCCCTCTGCTGGGGTCCAATTCTACTGGTTTTAAACGTTGGCATCATTGCCAGGGTTAGTTGAAGAAGAACTATCTGCCTGCACCTGCGGCTGCGGTGGTTGTTGTGGTTGCAGTGGTGCTTGGTCTGGTTTCTGCGGTTGTTGAGGTGATTGTGGATGCTGCTGTGATTGTTCCGGCTGTTGCGCTTGTTGCTGTGATTGCTGCGGTGATTGCTCCGGCTGCTGTTGCTGTATCTGCAGCTGCAGTTGCTCTGGCCCGTTCTCCTGAGCACGCTTGACTGCTGGAGGCTGCAGCATTATCCTGATCCGCTGAAATGAGCCCAGAATCAGCTCCAGTGAGCACAGAAACACCATCTATACCATTCGTTACTATATTTAATTTCAGCTCTAAATGAAAACAGTTACCTCCTTATATGTGCCCTTCAGGGTGAGGAACATGTAGCCCATATAACCAGGTATGAGAACCATAGAGGACAGAGCCATGAGCCAGCCCACTCCTTGCCCCCATTTAGGGAATACATAGTTGTTCATTGTAAGAGGAACCATTTGCACCGCGCTGAAGAGGAACACGCCCTGCAGAGAAGCTATGTTTACAAATACTGAAGTTTTCACATAATTACACCATATTCTATTATGATTCTTACTGCTGAAGACTTAAATACTATAGAAACATTACTAAGTATGTCTTATGATAGTCAAGGAATGGAATTCCAAAAAAAAAAAAAAAAAAAATAGTATATGGGATAAATAAAAGTGTACTAGGATCAAATTTGGTAGTTTGAGATTAAGGGGGCCCCATAACAAAATCAGTGCAATAGGCCCAGAATTTCCTATCAGATGAGAACACAATTTGAACTGAATTGAGCTTGATAATGACACTAAATTTGCAACACTGTCAGAGCTATTCAACTGAAATGAATCAACATTATCTGACTTGAGCTGAAGAATGAAACTATGTCCATGTGTGGAGCTGCCCTTAACAAAAAGATGTATACTTCAAGTTTATTGTATTAAGTATACTTAAGTAAAGTTCAAGTATATATTAAGTATACTTTATGTACCACAGTAAGTATACAAATATCAGTGTACTAGTAGCATACTTGTAAGTATACTATTTCAGTACTATTTGAGACTAAATTGGCCCATTTTCTAGAATGTAAAAGTATACTTTTAAATATACTTTAATTATAACAGTAGTAAACTTTGAGTACACTAGAACTAGTTTACGTCTATGTTTTTAGTTAGTACTGCAACTACACTAAAAGTGAACTTATAGGTTTAATGAAAGCTTACTAATTAAATGTATTTCAGTACACTTTTGAAATCTCAGTAAACTACTAGTTTAATAGTTGTATATTGCAATATACTGGCAAGTTTTCTTTAAGTACACTTTACATCATACTTTAAGTATACTACTGACAAAGTCAAGTATATTTAAATGTCAATTTAAGTATATTTCTCAGAAGTAAGTGTGCTGACGCAGAAGCATCAGCAGAAGCATTCAGCCTTCTTGTGCGAAGACCAACGAGTGTAAAAACCTGCGACTTTACCTGCTTCACCAAGCAACGAAACAGGCAACGCACTTTTACTATTTATTATCTTCCCTTTAATCAATTTCCTTTTCTGTCCTCTCTTTTTCACCTCTATCATGTGTTTACAAACCATTCCTGTTGTCTCTGGAAAATGCTCTAATGTCACATGCAGACAGCAACACAATGTTGCGAACCTGCATCCTATCCCTACATCATCTACTGCACTTCTTTCTTTCTCTGTGGGTCTCTGGAATTGTCAGTCAGCCGTCAACAAAGCAGACTTAATTTCTGCTTTTCCCTTAAATTCCACACTCAGCATCTTGGGCTTGACTGAGACCTGAATTCATCCAGAAGACTCAGCAACCCCAGCTGCTCTCTCTAACAATTTCCCTTTCTCTCATAGCCCCCATCAGGTTGGCCGGGTGGGGTACTGGTCTTCTTATTTCTAACAATTGGAAATACTCAACCCAGGTTGTGGTAACTTACTGCCCTCCTGGGAAAATTCTAGTCACCTTCCCATGGGAGCTGGATGGCCTGCTGTCCCCATTGACAAGGGACGGCAGTCCACTTTTAGTCTTTGGAGACTTTAACATTCATCTGGACAAGCCTTATGCTACAGACTTCCATTCACTCATTGCTTCATTTGATCTCAAATGACTTACCACTACAAGCACGCACAAATAAGGCAACCAACTTGACTTAATTTACACACACAATTGTTTTGCAGACAATACTCTGATTAAAACCTTCATATCTCTGACCATTTCTTTATTACATTTAAACTACATTTTGCTACCTGTGTGCCCCCGCCCCCCATACCGGTAACTTTTAGACCTTCGCTCTCTTTCCCCCTCCCATCTTTCCTCCATAGTATCCTCCTCTCTTCCCCCACCTACCCATTTCTCATCTCTGGATGTGAATGCAGCAACTGACACGTTATGCTCAACTTTAACCTCTTGCCTAGACAATATTTGTTCTCTCTCCTCCAGGCCAGCATTGGTTGCCCCTTCTAACCCCTGGTTATCCGATGTTTGTGAGCACAGAACCAAACTTAGGGCAGCAGAGAGAGCTCGGTGCAAATAAAAAGCTCCGTCAGACCTGAGGATGTATCACTCTTTGCTTTCATCTTTCTCTGATGAAGTCCATAATCTTCATACTTCCACAACATTGCTCCCAGACACTTTTGTCCCCCTCCACCACCTCCCACCACTTCTATACCATCTGATGATTTCGCCACATTCTTCACAGACAAAACCAGAACAATATGTAGTCAGTTCTCAGCCCCACAAACACAGGACTTCAAACCAACCACACCCACTGCTAGGACTCCCATCTTTTCCAATTCTCCCCTCACTAAAGGCAGAAATATCAAATCTTTGCCTCTCCAGCCATCCTACAACATGCTCTCTAGACCCAATCCCCTCACACTTCCTCCAAGCAATCTCTCCTACACTTTTACCAGTACTCACACACATCATAAACACATCTCTCCTCACAGGCACCCTCCCCACTGCATTCAAGCAGGCTTGGGTAACCTGACTGCTCAAATAACCTTAATTAAACACTTTTCTTACAGATAGCTACAGACCTGTCTCTCTCCTTCCATTCATAGCAAAAACTCTCAAAAGAGTTGTTTTCAAGCAGATATCAATTGGCGCTTTTCCACTGCATAGTACCAGCTCGCCTCGACTCGACTCGACTTGACTCACCTCAACTCGACTCAACTCGACTAGCCTTTGTTTAGTTTTCCACCATGTAAAAGTTATACCTGTACCTGTTTCCAGATACTTTTTTGTATCATGAAGTATTTCTTTTACAGAACAACAAACTGGATGCTAACCAATCAGGTTTCAGGAGTGGCAATTCAACGGAGACTACACTACTCTTAGTCATGTAAGCCCTGCGGATTGCAAAAGCTGATTTCAAATCATCAGTTCTTATTCTGCTGGATCTATCTTCTGCTTTTGACACTGTCAATCATCAGATCCTTCTGTCTGCCCTCTCATCACTTGGCATCACAGGGCTTCCACTTCGCTAGTTTGAATCATATCTTACTGATAGGTCTTTCAGGGGCTTGGGGAGGGGAAGTATCCAAAGCACATTAACTTGTCACTGGAGTTCCTCAGGAATAATTTCTTGGACCCCTACTTCTCCATGTACACAACATCACTGGGTCCCATCATACAGGCAAATGGATTCTCCTACCATAGCTATGCTGATGACACACCGCTCTATCTTTCATTTGAACCAGATGATCCAACGGTAGCTGCACAAATCTCAGGCTGCCTGGTGGACATCTCGGCATGGATGAAAGAATATCACTTACAGCTCAAACTGGCAAAGACTGAGCTTCTTGTCTTTCCTGCCTCTCCAACTCTACAGAGTGATTTCCCCATCAAGCTAGGCTCTTCTACAATTTCCCCATCAATTTCAGACAGAAATCTAGGTGTAACCTTTGATGACAAGCTGACCTTCAAAGACCACATCGCAAAGATTGCTCGATTTTGCAGGTTTGCATTGCACAACATCAGAAAGTCCAGGCCATTTCTAATGGAGCATGCTGCACAACTTCTTATCCAGGCCCTTGTCATTTCTAGGCTGGACTACTGCAATGCTCTTCTGACTGGACTTCCATCGAGCACAATCAAACCTCTATAAATGATTCAGAGCCCATGTTATACCTCTCTTTATCTCCTTGCACATCTATCTATCTATCTATCTATCTATCTATCTATCTATCTATCTGTCTATCTGTCTGTCTTTTGTATGTCACATGATAAAGAAAAAAGTAGGCTACTTACACCGACAACTAGAGGGGTGAAGAAAACCCAGCAGAGTTTCCACCATAGACAAGGCTTGTATCCAATCATTTCCTGGATGTTATCATAAAATTTGTTCACACCTGCAAGATTAAATTTGAAAGGGACTGCATGAATTCACTCCAACTATGTTAAAGCAATGGGATTGACAGAATAGACTGGAATACATTAATCTATATTGCAACTTTCTATCTGAAGCAGTACCAAGGATTCAAGGGTACTCAGTTAAATCCAAATCAATCCTAAGTGACTGTATAACATATGCGTATAAAAGCTTGAAATAAACATTTATTAAAAAAAAAACTGAATGTGTTAAATGTTCGCAACAGAACCATGTAAAAAAAAAAAAAAAGGGAAATATAGCCAAAACCTTCAATTCTTAATCATTGTTGTGTGACATTTGAATAAGGATGATTGACAAGGAAAACATTTTAATGCATTTGGGAAAAGACTGTACAGACATGCACAGAGATGGAATTTTCTTTTTTCTGAAAGAAGCACTGAGATAGCTGTGATGGATGTGAAATTGGTAACATTAAGTGCCACTCTGAATCATCAAAGCAAATGCAAGCTCACCCATAGGACATGGAGGTGAAATGTAAATGAGTTTAATTCAATTAAAACAAGTGTGATAGAATGTTTGTAAAGACGCTAAACACATAATAAGGACAGAAAGAGTTGAACTAGATTCCAAATTGTGAAGGATTCATCACATATCAGACACACAATGAGCAGCCAGTACAGTTTCCACTACAGTACAAGAAAGCAGGAAGTAACTAACACTACATTCACAACCAAGTCATCAAGAATTAAGTCCAGAAACTGGCAGAAAAAAAGGCAGGGGTAATGTAGCAGTCTCAAATGATAGTAGCATCACCAAGGAAGAAACAGAAACTATAGGCATACAAAGATCAAAGTAGATCTGCTAATCTTCTTTGCCATAACAATGACTGACATAATATTCAACACATATTTGCAACCTACACCAGTCTTCTATAGGAACATAATTTTTATTTTATGACTATGACTGTGGTTACTAACTTTAGTTTTAGTTTCTGTGTGGTCCATACATATTGGTTGGTTGCATTATATTGGATAGTTGACAACCCTAATCAAAATTATTCACATGCGATTAGTAAAAACATCTCAAATTATAAGTAGAAGTATTACAATTCATTGTTCTTCATTGTATATATATATATGTGTGTGTGTGTGTGTGTGTGTGTGTGTGTGTGTGTGTGTGTGTGTGTGTGTGTGTGTGTGTTTTGCAGGCCTGCCCCACTGGATAAACTTCTGTTGTTTATTTTTGACTATTTTATGTATTTTATATGTATGACTAATTATGACTAACCAAATTATTTATGTCCATTTTTATAATGCTATGCAATGCTAAGTATGAGCACAATGCAAAATACAAATTTTAAGAGGATGTAAAAAGGACTCACCATAGCACCAGGAGATTGAGATACACTCAAAGAACACCAAGAAGAGCAGACACATTCCACTGGCTGAGTAATAGTCAAAGAGTTTAAACACATAGAGGCCACCCTAAAACAAAACAAGAAAATCAATATAACGCCCTGCAACCTGCAATCATATTAATTTACAACCTCTGATCAAATATCTCATCATCTGCTTCCTTCATTGATTTACCTGTGTGATATTGGACAGCCCAATGGCATAGGATACAATGCAAACACATGCAATGAAAATCTCTCTTCTTTTCCTGAGTAGCCGTGGGAATTCATCCACAAGAGCGGTGATGAAGCCCTCTACTGTGCAGAACTGAAAACAACATCAACAATTCTGTTTGATATGGCTTTTTCTTTTTCTTTTGAAACATTGACACATTCTGTAAACTGATGGTTGCTTGAAGAAAATAAACCAATACTGTAGATTATGACACAAAATCAATTTTGTTGTTTTTACACGTTGTGAAAAACAATTTTCAATAAGAATACATAATGTTAAATATCTTGAGCAAATTAATCACAACAAACAATTAGGTTACATTCAATAAATCTGTACGTATGTGTGTGTGTGTGTGTGTGTGTGTGTATTTCAGTTATTCCATAACAACACTGAATGTGGCTCATCCAGTCAAGAGTTGGTTTGAAATGACTTTGCACAAACACAATTCATTAAGGGAGAGGACATAAAAGAAGTATTCTGTATTCTATATTAAATTCTATATTTTGGTTTCACGGGGCTTGACCAATACTATCCCAGATTGTTTTTACAGAAAATGTGAACATTGCCACTAACATCAGTTTAAAATCATCAATGCACATAGCCATACAGGCAGAAATCGTCATCAAAAGATTTTATTGGCCAGTTAAGTGTTTTTAATGTTCCTTATGTTTACTTGTGTGGACACCAGGGACCGATGCTGGCAGATCTGAAGTATCTACCAGATCCCGTTCTCTTCTGTTTCTAGGTCAGAGCTTGAATATGTGATACTCTCACCTGACTGTCGATTCCCAGCATCAGCAGCATGGAGAAGAAGAGAATAGCCCACAGTGGTGATATAGGCAACTGCGTCACAGCTTCTGGATAAGCTAAAAATGCCAAACCAGGACCTGTGTAAGCCATGAAAAAAAAAAATAATAATTTGAAATTAACACTTAAGTGAAATATCCAACTGACATAAAAATGTGAAATAGCAAAACTTCTAATTGAACTGATTACCTGATGCAGCTACATCAGCTATTGGTCTCTTTGTCACATGTGCCATGAAGCCCACAATGGAGAAAATCACAAATCCAGCAAACATACTAGTGAAGGAATTTATACAGCACACAATGATAGAATCCCTGCAATAAAAGGGGGAAAGATGATTCTGTCTCAAATGTCATACTCCTTACTGATCTGAAAGCTGCTTATCATTTTAGCATTTATGGAGAAGATGGATTATGTAAGTCATATAGCAAGATAATGGGCACGTACAGTAATCACAATCAGTCACAGTTAGAGACCTGGCTTGTTCAAACAAATTGTTCAAAATTGTCAGGGTGAAAACCAAAGTTTTAGGGGCCTGAAACACCGAAACAGTGTTGAGTTTTCTAACTGATTAAATTTTTATTTTTAAAATATTATGTCTGTATCATTCATACTGTACCTGTACACATTGTTATTGAAAGGGTTGTAGCTACCCAGCGCAATAAGAGAGCCTAGACCCAAACCATACGAGAAGAAAATCTGTGTTGCAGCATCCAGCCAAACCTGAGATGGAAAAATTTTACTTTTTAGCAGCTAGATTTGGTTTATTTGATCCTGCTTAAATGATTAAACATGTAAAATCACCTCAGACTCCTTCAGCTTCTCAAAATCAGGAGTGATATAAAACATGATTCCCTCTTTAGCCCCAGGCAGGGACACTCCACGGATAAACAAAATGAACAACATGAAGTATGGGTAGGTGGCAGAGAAGTAAACAACCTGCAAAAAAATTAATAAATAAAAATAAATAAATAAATTTGATTTCTCTATCAAACATTTGCCCACGTGCATTTGTTTAGCATGAGAATGTCTGGTAAAAAATAATGCAGGAAATATTGCACATTGCTTTCATGGGACAAAAAAAAAAAAAACTACAGAGCATTTTTGCTTAAAAATAAAGTTAATCGCAACCATTTATGCTTTACATACTCACTCAAATTCCAGACTGAATCGTTGAAGACAGAACAACAAAGACATCTCACCTTTCCAGTCCAGCTAACACCTTTCCAGATACAGAAGTACACAAGGACCCAGGCAATGGCCAGTGTTATTGCAAGTGGGACACGGATTTCACCAGGTTTTTCTAAGCCATCAGTCATTTGATGCACATTGCGTCTGTATAACCACATCATGCAACACAATTACACTTCACAAGAAGACACTTACTGGACACATGTATTATGTATTATCAAGTATAAAGGTCAAAGAAGGTCATGCACATCAATTTGCCCAAAATCTTACTCCCAAAACTCCATGACAGCACTGGTGAGATTGGTGGTATCTACTATGCTGTAGTTTGTATAACATCTGTCTGTGTTCCATGGATTGTTACAAGTTTTCCATGGAAGCTCCTACAGAAAGCACAAGAATGCTTTATAATTTTGTATAATTATTTATTTAAAAAATACCCCAAGAATAATTACCTAAACAAGTCTCCAAATGACTTTTTTTATGGCATGAAAGTGCATGTGACAAGGAATGCTTACAGTGGTAAAGGAGTTGTACAAGTAGTACAGGGCCCAGGCAATGATGACAATGTAGTAAATGTTCAGCCAGAATGAGAGAACAGCAGCCGCAAGACCAACACCTGTAATTATGACACTGTGTTAAAATTTACATATATTCCTTCAAAGCAGCATGTGATCAGCCTGGTCAAAATGCCCTTTATGCAGCATTGCAGACTACTTTAAGCCATAATTGTTCTTAAACTTTGAAGATAAGAGGATACATTAGCATCTTCCGAACAACATATATCAGTCATAACAAAGTTACAACACATAACCCATGTTTTTTAATCTGCTCAACCAATTTTGCATTTACTTTGTCTCACACAACACCAACTTTGCATACTTCTAGAAACCAACTCCTATTTCCAGCATTAAGTATAGGGGCAGAAAATAAAGAAAGGTGCTGAACAGAAATCATATACCTTTAAACATTGGAGCTAGCTTCCAAACCCCAAGGCCGCCAATGGATGTGTATTGTCCAAGAGCGCATTCAAGAAAAAATAGAGGAACTCCCGCAAAAATAAGCGTCAAAAAATAAGGAATCAAGAAAGCCCCTGGAATCACAGAAATACATGAAAGCACCCAGTGGAGCTGTGCACAGCAAAACAAAGCACACATACATCCTGACACAACATCTCAGACTCCTGGAGAAGCTCAAGCTGCTCTTACCTCCGCCGTTTTTCCCGCACAGATAAGGAAATCTCCACACGTTACCCAATCCGATGGCATAGCCCACACATGACAGGAGAAAATCAAATTTCCCACCCCAAGTTTCTCTGGCTGGAATATCTTTACTCTTTTTCTCTGGTTTGTCGTCCTCTGCTTTGGGTTTGTCATTAGTTGTGATCTCGTTGAGTTCCGTCACAACTTGTCCATCGGTGCTTTTGGTGTTATTTGTCGCCATGTCTCTGATTTCAGACAGCAGTAGAGATCCACCACACAAACACCCGATCGAACCCGACACAGTTTCAATTAACCTGAAGACACCGAATCACACGAAATCATGTATTATTATTATTTATTTTTTTCATAAATTCAGTCCGCTGTTTGAAATCGAAGGCGACACACACACACACACACACATAAGAAAACACTAAGAAATCTGCCATCTCTAATTGAGACAGAATTGTGTCCTGACAGTAAAATTTAATATATGTATTTTATTTTTATTTTTCGATCGAATGATCTGCCAGCTTCTCAGTTGTTTCTACAGTGCTGTGGTGCATTTATTATTGTTATACCCATTTTATTAAATACATTTACACACACACACAAACACACTGAATACATTTGAATGAAATGAAAATAATTCCATTCACGTATATACTTACAGTGAATTTGGCTTCTTTCCCAAAATCAATATACCCGTGTTTCATGCAGTGAGGTATCCGTAGATTCCTCTCCAAGTTGTAAACTTCCAGTATGACTTGGCACATAAATAAGCGTTCTGTCCATGTAAAAGCGGTCCTGCGGGAGCTGTCCACGGGCGAGTGGTGCTGAATCCACGAGCAACGGCTGTCTGAGATCAGCAGCTACTCATCCTTTCCAGAGCGTCAATGACATGTGAAAGTCAACACCCCCCAACGGACACACACACACACACACACACACACACACACTGTCAGGTCAGGCACGCAAATATTTACCTTAAAATTTGAAAAAACAAAAAAAGAAGAAAAAAAACTAGTCCTATATCAGAGGTATTCATGTTTTCCTTTTAAAATAATATTTGTATTATTTTTATTATTATTTTAATAATAAAACGAAGCACAATTCTTAAGATGCAACAGCATATTAAGAACATAGGCTAGCTCCATTTGTGGCTACCATAAGGTTAAATTTAGCTCATGCATTCACTGCCCATTCTAAAGCCCTCTTCAAACCCACCCCACTTCAACCACAATATATATTTAATATATGGCAGAAAGCCACTGATACAGCATCAGGTGTGAGCAGGAAATATCATCCCTCATTTGAAACTGATGTCACTTAAAGAAAGAATGCCTCAAGGAAAAAGGGTGTGGTGGGAGTGGGGATGGGGGTTGAGAAATTATATTGGACACTGTCTTTTATTGAATGCATAATTGGATTGCATTAATATCCTGGAATCCAATGCAGTCTTCACCTTTTGTTGGAAATCCATAAATAAGCAATAAGTAAAGTATTTTCAACTTTTCAGTCAATAAAGAATATGTATAAGTCAAGTCAAGTCACCTATATAGCACTTTAAACAAAATACATTGCGTCAAGGCAACTGAACAACATTCATTAGCAAAACAGTGTGTCAATAATGCAAAATGATAGTTAAAGGCAGTTCATCATTGAATTCAGTGATGTCATCTCTGTTCAGTTGAAATAGTGTCTGTGCATTTATTTGCAATCAAGTCAACGATATCGCTGTAGATGAAGTGACCCCAACTAAGCAAGCCAGAGGCGACAGCGGCAAGGAACCGAAACTCCATCGGTGACAGAATGGAGAAAAAAATCTTGGGAGAAACCAGGCTCAGTTGGGGGCCAGTTCTACTCTGACCAGACGAAACCAGTAGTTCAATTCCAGGCTGCAGCAAAGTCAGATTGTGCAGAAGAATCATCTGTTTCCTGGTTAATGCACACGAAAGATATATCATGCTCTTACCCTTTAGCTAGCTTTTTTATTACTTCTGATTAAAGATTTGTGAATGTCTGTAAACACTTGTTGATTAAAATTTAATGAACACAGTATGGGATTTGGGTCAGAGTGGTATAGATTTCACCTTCTCTCAAAGCTTGGCTCAGAGTGGAGAACTCAATTGGAAGCAGATGGTGAACCAATGAGGGGTGAACTAACCTACTAATGATACTACATGAAATGTAACATTTGCACTCCATCTGGCTGCATCTCCATTTGGTTACGGGCTGTGAAAACATGACATTTTTATGCACCTGCTGTGGACACTTGAGTACTTTTGGCTTGCTTATGACACCCATATTATTCCCAGATAGGCTCATTTAAAGGGAAATATGCAATAAGCAACATGCTATCAAAAACATTTAGTATAATTATTTAAAATGAACAATAACTGGTCAAACCGTGGAACATGTTGTTTTGTGTTTTGAGAATTTGTTTGAAAATACTGATGAACAAGAATAAATTGTTTTTACCTGATTTGAATAGTCAGGTTTGTTCAGTCATATGAATTCGTATTTGTGGTATTAAAAAGAAAGAAAGAAAAACAGTTTCGATGGTACCAAAAGAAGCATAACAAGCATTTATTGTTGTTATAATAATAATAATAATAATAATAATAATAATAATAATAATAATAATAATAATAATTAACGATAATAATAACAACAATAATAATAATAATGTTGTTGTTGTTGTTGTTTTAATATAACAGAATTTAATGCTTCCAAAAAGGCTGGAAAATCTGGAAACTTGGGCTTGATTTTGTTTTAATAAAATATACAAATCCTGTCAGCTATAAGAGAGTAATCAGCCCTTCTTGTTGTAATTACTATTTTAGAACACTTGTGTTCAGTGTCTCTTACTTGTCTTGAAAAATTGACAATAAATGGTTGGTTACGAGTACAAAATAACTGGGTGGTTTGTGAGCACTGCAGACCTGCAGGTGGGCTGTATAAAAATATACATCCCTCAAAGCAGTATGGGGCATCTTAAACATTTTAAAAATTTGTTCAAGTGTTGCTAGGCAACAGCAAAATGGTCTCAGTCTCCTTGTTATATTAGTGTTTCTGCTGGGGTTTACTTCCATTGATATCTTCCAATTTTTGTATCCGTTCATTAGCAAATATAACATTTGAAAAAAAAGAAATTCCCTGACTCAAAATTGCACTCGAGTTACAAAAAGGCCTAAATGTTTAAGCCAGCTTTATTGTTTATTCTTAAAGAAAACTGAGAAATGGAACAAATATCCTCTTTAAAGACGTTTATGCACACAAATCATTGTAGCCAAAAACATATACAGTGTGTTTAATTATATTAGACTATTATTCAATTCTAATGAACCTGTTCTGTTCTGAAGATACAAGCAGATGCACAGAACACGGTGAGCACAGTGTAACACAGAGCACGTCACATTGTCTGCAATCTTTCCTCACTAGACTGTGCTGCTGATCTACTGCATTCACCACAATCACTATGGAAACTGAGTTTTGCCACACAGCCGCTATTGAAACCGACATGCAGAAAATGTTGTCAGCGATTGTCCACTGACGTATGATTACATGGAGGTCTGAATCAGTGTTTCTTGCAGACCATAGCAAAAGTTTATTTCTGCTCTCTAGTTATAACTACATGGTAAATTGTAAAAATGAATCATTCCATATAGTAGTGTAGCATATTTTAAGGCTGAAATGATTTCTGTGCAAATTCTAAATAAGATCCTCAAAGTAAATTTGACACTGTAGTCCACAGACAAAACAAGAGCTTTGTTAAAGAGGTTAGGACAAAAAGAGTAGTGAATATATCAAAACCCTTTTAATCTAAGCACCTGCCTGTAGCTAAGATGTATGAAAATGCTCTTCATGCTTTTAATGGGTTTATCTTCTTCAAAGGCGACTGGCTGATGCATTGCTCCAACTGTGCAGTCCTCCAGCCCTGGAAAGAATGAGCTCAAGCCATTGGACACGTTTCTGAGCTCAGCCCTCATTCAGGGGACAGTAACACCCTTTTTTCATCTTTACATAAGGCAAATTTACATGTGCTGATGATGTCAGGTCAAATTTAGCACATTACCTTACCCCTCCAAAAAAAAAAAAAAAAACATTTACAAAAATAAAGCATTTTCCACTTGAATGCAAAAGACAGTGAATCACATCTCTCAAAGATTTAGTATGCATATTGTACTGTAACGTCATTGTTGTATTTGGGATTTATGTGTTATTGGTTCATGATTGCAGTATAATGCAACAAAATGCTGAATGCAAATGGAGGTGGGGGGAGGGGTGATTGCTGATAGATCATTCTGATTGGTTATAAAATGTCATGTGTGTATAATGATAGTGTTCTGATTTGTGGAGTAAAAACACAAGGGAACCATCCTAAATCTGAAGAGAAAATGATCCTTCCCACTTTGTGCATGTTGTTGTCACCCCAGATCTTTTCAAGAAACTGCCACGAGCATGCCTCACATTTGAATTAGGCTGATGAGTGGAATCTGTGCCCACAGAAAGGCCAGTGGCACTTTCCAATGCCACATGACGCTTAATTAGAGCTGGAATTCTGCCAAATGTGTATCAGTTGTTTCAGTCAATGCAATAATCATTACGCTCGCTGCCTCCTGAGGTGTGTCGGGCTGCATTCTCTCCTCTAGCATCTCAGACAAAAAAAAAAAAAGAAACAGCAGTCGAGGTTGTGTCGAAACAGCGTGTGAAGGTAAATCTAATTTTAGATCTGAAGTCTTTGATGATTATTTGAATACTTTGATATGAATCTCTTGCTATTCTGTAAACATATGGCTATAGCAAGAACACTTTAGAGAGCTGGTTGCACTTCTCACTATGCAGACAAGGTTATGGTAATTACCCTCAGCATATATTATGTGGGTAATGGGATGGATTAGGAAGAATTTTCTTTTAATGAGAAAAAATCTATTTTAAAGAGTTCTACTGAAAATCTCTGCCGCCAAAATAGCTGTAATCTGATCTGTGTTTCAAAAATCTTCAGTGTACTGTACAAACTGTACAAGGAACCAATGGCATCTGGATTCAGTGGTGTGATGTGATGTGGCATGGTAAATTGTAATATTGTTTAAGAATTATGGGAGTAACTTCAATCAATGAAAGATTCTCAGTAAACATACCACTGCATAGTTTTTTTCAATTATAAAACACCAGACAGAAACTTAGGCATCATATATTTATTTTAGCACTAGAAAAATGCAATAAGAATAATTTGAGTCAGAAAAATAAGAATAATAAGAAAAATCCTGAGATTGCTAGAAATGCAGCATTTACAATGAATTATGATGCATATAAGTGCTGATGTGCTGATGGCCACTTATACAGATGGTAATAACACAAATGTGCCATAAAATAAATAATCCACTCTCTCTATTCATATGGACGCGTTCACTTTGATAGTCGTGATCATGCAGTAATAGCGAGTTGATTTGGGTTGATTTGCACTCAAACAGATATTAATCATGCAGATACATTCACATTCAACATATTCACACTCTCACATATATAAAAACTGTTGAAAATTAAAACAAACAAAGAAAAAGGTGATCGCTATAAGTTAAGCCTCCATCAGCTGACAGGTGCGTCAGAGCGCATCAAGAGCCCCCAGGAGGAAGCGGCAAAATTCAAATACACTATCTTTCGCCTATCTTTCATTCATTATTTTTTCTGGTGGATCGTCTCATTCTGTTTGTGACACTGTACGCTGCAAAACCATGCCGTTTTTTTACTACCAAGACACAGTTTCCGACCGTGAGTTATTACATAATGGACGCAAACAGTTCTGTCGCTAAAGAACTGAAACGTAAACAAAGGAATTATGATCCATATTACAACATTATTGCTTTGTTGGACTAAACATGCATGTTCAGTGGACCCTTACCTTTCTAACTAAACCGGGATTTAAAGCTGTGGATGTGTTTATGCCTCATTATTAGGACGGATCTGGTATGTACAGCGTTTCTTATGTTCATGTTTTTTTATATGTATTGCTTACACAAATGGAGCAAATACAGTCTTTATAAGCTTTCCATTGAAAAACTGTCATCGATGCTTGAGGCTTAGATCTTTATAATGATACATAGTTCGTCAAGATTAAATTTGTCCTGTTTCATTTAATCTATTCATAAACACTGACACGTGCAAGTTGAGTCACTTTCAGGACAAGGGCATCGGAGTGCAGGCTAATTAATAAAGTCTGTATGGTGCCATGGTGGCCTGTATACAGTAGCCAGTGCAAACAATATTGGATCATTAAGACTTTTTTCTCTGGATAACGTAAAAAGAAGCTCCATTATTTCAAACTAGTTATACTTGAAGCCTGTCCTCTGAGAAGTACTGAAAACATTGTTATAAATTGAAGCAACACCTCTCACTTTACCTTTTGGACGTGGCTCCTGTTTAAAAAAAAGTAATCTTGGGGGGTAGACTCATTTAAAATAATGTTATCATCAGGTTTTATCCACGTTTCTGTTAAACAGAGCACATATAGCTTATGGTCAGTGATCATATAATTTACAAAAAGTACTTTAGTGAAAAGGGACTGGTTATTCAATAAGCCGAGCTTTATCATTGTTTTATCCGTATTGCATTTGTTTTTTATTTGTTGAACCTCAATTAAATTTTTGTAAAAAAAAAAAAAAAATTCTAGTTCGGGGATCAGACACAGTCTCTATGATGTGATATTTAGGTGAAAGAGTTTCTATGTGCCAAGAATTAAGTGACTTCTGTGGTGTGAGGCGGCTAGCAGTGGGTCAGTTCAGCCAGTCTGTCTGCTTCCTGACCTGGGCCCCAGTTAGTCAAGTAAAAACTCTAAGACTATGTACCATACTTCTAGAGAAAAGAGTGGCACCTCCCCAAGAGGGATGAAGACCATCTCTTTTCAACAGGTCAAGTTTGATCTGTAACAGTATACCCATGCTGCCATTCTGAAGGAATGAGTGCATTACTGGTTCAGCCAAAGACTCAAAGGCGTCCTCATCCCTGCACCAACAACTCAATAATAGACCAGAGCTTCTCAATAATTGAAGCCACAACAGGAGAGAAGAAGCCTAACTATGCTCATATTCAGACCAGCGTCCAAGGAGGCACTTATACCAAGGCTGGTGACAGAGTCGGAGCCCAACTGGGAACCAGGCTGCACTTTTCCACTCAAAAACATCCTGGGCCGGTGCCCAGATACTGGTTCTGAACTGGCCCAAAAACTTTGCCAGGAAAAAAAGAACCTATGGAACCTATAGAACATTTTAAGAATGTTGCCTTTTAAACTGAGGTTTGTAGTGGAAACTCCTCTTACTGATATCAATCAGTTGATCAAAGTTCCTTTGGGACATTCTTAAAAGCCATTATGGATTCAGGTAAATTTACAACATTAACACAACAACTAAATATGTCACATCAGCAGTGGTCGGCAGAACAGATCAACGCTCTCCTTCTGCAAGAGATAACAAGTGATTCTTGTCAAAGTTTGGTGATGTAAAAGGATCTGCTCCCTGCCATTAGAAACACAGGAGCCACTCTTGGCCAAGCACCGGCTGCAGCTCTAGCACTTGCCCTAGTGGAAAAGCGATATCAGAGTTTCTAACAAAAGTTCTGCAGTGTGGAGGCCTAAATACAACACCTCTCAAATGAGAGGTGGCCTAGCAACACACACTAAGGACAGTAACCAAGGAGGCTCCCAGAGGAGAGGCCTAACGACCTAGCATACTAGCCTACTACTCAGCCAAGCTCTAGGAGCAGAGGCCTCAATGAAGATAATTATCTGTAGTGAGAGGAGGTCTGACAACACTCGCAGTAAAGCTCCAAGCTCCAAGCTCCAAGCTCAGTGCTTGCCATATCAAGAAGGCTCACAGAAAGCTTAGTCAGCTTGGCAAACCTGCTTTGGTAAAACACAGATAGAAAGGTCACAAAGCACCCAGGGTTTTTGAGAAAGCACAAAGCTATCAGCACATGCTTTTACTGTAAACATGGATTTAGAGAAGGTACAAAGCAGTCAGCACATGCTCTTACCAAAAATGTGGATTTTAGAGAAGGCACAAAGCTTCCAGAGTGTGCTCTTACCATAAAGATGGATTTTAGAAAAGAAGACAAAAAAAAGGTATTACAAGGGGGCCGACAGAAGGCCTACAGTACAATTCACAATTGCTATTCTAGTGGAGTTCCAAGGAGCAAAAACCTCAATAAGATAACCTTCTATAATGAGAGGAGGTCTCACAACACAGTAGCTAAGGAGGCCTGCAGAGAGCCCCTACAACTTATCTAACTACTGACAGAGATCTTATGAGCAGAGTTGTCATCATTATTGACTCTCTAATCAAGAGGAGACCTTAACTTCTCTCCATACTTCTCAACATTTTGCAAGGAAGCTCACTAAAAGCCTACCACTCATGATTGCTATACAAGTGGAGCTCTAAGGAACTGAAGCTTCAGTAAGATGACCCTCTACAGCAAGAGGAGGCCTAACAATGCCCGCAGTAGTCGAGGAGGCTCAGAGAGAGTCTGACAAAGTAGCTGACAACTGGCAGAGCTATAAAATTAGAGGTCTCAGTATAACTACCTTTTAAGCGAGACCCCACAACACCCCACACTGAACAGGCTTCACTAAAAATGACTCTCTATAACAAGAGGAGGCCTGATAATGGCCGCAGTAACCAAACACTAAACTATCTATACCAGTACTTCTCAAAGTCCGGACTCCGGTCCAGATCCGGACCCGGAGAGAATTCAATACGGACCCGCCTCCATTTCATATTTCAACAGCAGTAATTGTGTGTAAGGGATTTAAAAGTCTGGATTTCCTACTTTATTAAACGCATGTCAAAATCATTTGTTTAGTGTTTTATGTCTTTTTGGAGATGTTCCGCAATTAAAGCGAAGGTATATATTGAAAGTTTTCCTCCGTGATTCAGTTGCCATGACATCCAGTGAGTGTAAACGTTTGGATGTAATTGGGCGCGAGTCGCGCAACGCCACCCTTCACCTCAGTAATATAAGTGTTTGAATGGGTGTGTAAGATGTCATTGTCCAGGAAAAGAAAAGTTGACCAAGAAAATAGACTTTTCAAAGATGACTGGACAGAGAAGTATGCGTTCATTTTGCCCCATTCCAGCACGAAGCCATTCTGTTTGATTTGTAACGAGACAGTTGGAGTTGTGAAGAGTGGAAACGTCAAACGGCATTTTGTGACACAGCAAGACAGAGCTACAGAAGCATCTTTCCATGTGGCCTGGGTACTAGGCAAAAACAAGAAGCCATTCACTGATGCAGAGATAGTTAAGGAGTGGAGATAGCAGATGCTTTGTTTGAGGGAAAGGAAAGACAGGAGATGTCAAAAAAATTTAAGAAAATTCCACTGTCCAATGACACATTAACCAGGAGGACAGAGGTACTTGCCCATGACTTAGTTAACTAGTTAACTGATGAAATCAAAAATGCACCCTGCCTTTCACTTGCGGTGGATGAGTCAACAGATAGCACACACCAAGCCCAGCTATGTGTGTTTGTCAGATATTTCAGCAAGGCAAAGGGGACATTCTGTGAAGACATACTGGGCCTTACTCCACTCTGTCACACTAGAGGAGAGGACATATATGAAGCTATCATTCAGATGCTTAATGAACGGGGAATTGATCTCAAGCATATTGTGTCCATCACTACTGATGGTGCTCCAGCCATGATAGGGAAGGAGAAGGGAGCTGTTCAGCGTCTTAAAGAGCAACACTCTGACCTGCTGACATACCACTGTATAATACACCAGTCCGTACTGTGTGCTAGCCTTGGAAAAGAATATTCAGACATCATGGAAACTATTATGAAGCTTGTGAACTACCTGAGAGCCTCCTCTGCCCTTCAGCACCGTCTTCTGCGGGCATTCCTGACTGAGGTGAGAATTTATTTGACTTTTTACATCTACTGTGTTTTTGTGTGTGTGGGTCAATAGAGGCTTACTAAGTGTTGATCATCCATGCACACTCACACACTCAGTCACTCAGTCACTCACTCACTCACTCACACACTCAGACACAGAGAGAGACTATATATATGCAAATATGGCTTCAGAGCAAAAGCATTTACATCTTTAACAATTTTAATCAACGTGTTACTAAGGCATAATTAATGCAGGAAATACTGAAATCTCCCCACTGACTGATGATAAGTCAACCCTTATTTCACAAATGTTTTTTTTATATTTATTTAATCATTTATAACTGTGAACAAAATGTAATTATATGCATTTGGAACTATTAAAGGTTGTCATCAAACTTTACTTACAACAGACTTTTACAGCACTTACAAAGGTCTTTGTGTTCACTTTATGAATATTTATGCAACACAAAAAGGTAATGTATTTATTTATATGTATATATATTTTTTCTTTCTCTTATCAGGTAAATGCTGCTTATGACGACTTACTCCTTCATAATAATGTTAGGTGGCTGAGTAAGGGAAAAGTCTTGGAAAGGTTTTGGGCCATCAGGAAAGATTTGGAGATGTTTTTGTCCCAGCAGAAGAATGTCAAAGCCAGACATAACTTGGATTTTCTGAGGGATAATGACACCATGGAGGTTGTGGGCTTTTTAGTGGACATAACACCTCATCTAAATGAACTAAATCTGAAGCTCCAGGGCCAAGGCAACACAGTGTGTGATCTGATGGCAGCAGTGCGCTCCTTTGAAAGGCGGCTGGAGATCTTTAAAAGTGACATCACAGGGCCACATATCCACTTTCCAACTCTTCTCCGGCAGACTAATGGTAATCACCATCATCACCATCTTTCCTTTTTGGAGAAGCTAGCTGAAAATTTCAGGATGCGCTTTGAGGGCTTCAATGTAGGCAGACAAGTGCTGCTTTGCAGTACATCTCCATTCCTAGTCAAGAATGTTGAGGAGTTTTCAAAAGAAATCAAGAGCATCTTCCTGTGGGCAAGCATGGCATCTTTGCAGACCGAACTCATTGACTTGCAGGAAAATGTGGCTTTGCAGGAAGTGGACTGTGACACTGTTACCTTTTGGACTAAAATGGTCACATCTGAAATTTTCCACAATCTACAGAAAGTAGCCATCTGTGTTCTTACCATGTTTGGGTCAACCTATCGGTGTGAGTCTGCATTCTCAGCGATGAATGCTGTAAAGAACTCACACCGCAGCAGCTTGACTAATGAACATTTAGGCCAGTGTCTCCGTCTAGCAACCACACCTTTTGTGCCACGGTTTCGGCAGCTGATGGGAGACAGACAGTGCCATTTCTCACATTAAACTGCTCTGTATTTTGCACCATGTTACTTTTGTGGTGTTTTGTTAAGAAAAATCCAGACACTTAAATTAATTGTTTTGCCACGTTATTCATGTATTTTGAATAGAGCCACCTTATTTTTTCATAAAACGAATGTTAATTTGTAATACATGTTGATTAAAAACAAGTTTTGTAATGACCTATAGTTCCGGACCTTTCTCATTGTTGAAAATTCTGATTTGGACCTTTGAGTACCCCTGATCTATACTATGCACTAGTGACGTAACATTCAGCCAAGTATGGTGACCCATACTCAGAATTGGTGCTCTGCATTTAACCCATCCAAAGTGCACACACACAGAGCAGTGAACACACACACACACCCTGTGAACACACACCCAGAGCAGTGGGCAGCCATTTATGCTGCAGCGCCCGGGGAGCAGTTGGGGGTTTGATGCCTTGCTCAAGGACACCTAAGTCGTGGTATTGAAGGTGGAGAGAGAATAGTACATGCACTCCCCCCACCTACAATTCATGTTGGCCCGGGACTCGAACTCACAACCTTTCGATTGCGAGTCCAAGTCGCTAACTGTTAGGCCACGACTTCCCCTAAATTAAACTACACTATACAAATAATATCCTAGCTGAGCTCTAATAGGCCTCAATAAAGATCACCCTATGTAGTGAGAGGAGGCCTAACGACGCTCGCAGTAGCTGAGGAGGCTCAGAGAGAGCCCGAAAACCAAGCTAGCTACTGGCCAAGCTCTAGGAGCAGAGGTCTTAACCTGACGACTCTCTAAAAAGGAAAGAGAGTACACTCTAAACCTACCCCACACTCAGGATATTTTGGATAGTAGGTAGGATAGCCTAATACTTCCTCTTTACAGTAAAGATATCAGTCTGAAATGAAAAAGTTCCAACATAGCAAACAGTAACTATGGAGGCTTTTTAGAGCCTTATACTTAGCAAGTCATTGACATCATTAACACGTTCAAAACCCACCCCCCTTTGTTTATTTCTTTTTCTTCATTGAACCATCAGTGAAGCAGGTGATTGAACAAAAGTGGAAACTTTATCAGGAACAAGTGTAATTTGTGGCCAAAGCCATACATAACTTCAGGATGGGACCAGCGCGGTATAAAAGTTTTAGAAGCTGGGTAGTGCACTTTTGCCTCCCAAACCAAAAGAGTTCCAAAGAACTCTGAAGGCGAAACATCGAGGAGAATATTTTTCTCCTTCTCCCCAGTGTCAGCCAGGTTTACCCAGAAATGTCTCTTCGTAGCTACCATGGCCGCCATGGATCTACACATCATGGCAACAGTTTGAATATCTGGGAGAATGGGAAAACTTGTGTGAGGTGGGTGATTATGTCCCAACAAGAATCTTTCATCTAGACTCCCCAGAGGGAGCTCACAATTCTGGTGCTTCCACCGCAGAGTCAAACCTTTTATGTCACAAAACATAACTTCAAACAGCTCGTCATATGTGGGCCAATGTTAATTTTGATAGCCATAGTCCTTATCTTGATATGAAAATGCTTAACCACATTTTAGTCTTTTTGAGTCTTTCATAGTTTTAGTCAACAAAAATTCATAGAATTTTCATATCAAAAATTATAAATCCATAGAATACCAAAATATTCAGAAATTTTTTGTCAACTTTTAGTCATTACTTTTAGTCAAACTACAGTTACCAACATTCATTTATATTGGTAGATATTTTATATATAGTGTTAAAACAAAAAATAGTCATTAATTATTCTCTCTTTAGACCAAATCATTCAATCAAATCAATCTTATGAGAAATTTAAAACAAGGATGTAATTTGGAAAAACTTTATGGGTGAACTTTCACTTTAACAGTAGTGAATGGGAAGCAACTTATAAAAATTACAGTATAATATATATCATTTATAATTTTGGGGGCCGTTCACATATTGCGTCTTTTGCACGATCAAATTCATTATTTAATATGTAAATAAATGCAGGTGCATTCATAATGGTCATAACGGCATGCTGTGTGACACGCTAATTTTTTCCAGGCGCGTTGGCGCAGCATCGAGATAAAAACATTTCAACCAATCAGCTTCATTG
Source organism: Carassius auratus (assembly GCF_003368295.1). Lineage (NCBI taxonomy): Eukaryota > Metazoa > Chordata > Actinopteri > Cypriniformes > Cyprinidae > Carassius > Carassius auratus. The sequence continues at coordinate 560,199 of NC_039251.1, forward strand.
TTTCCCGAAGGAACAGCTGATCATAGCTATACAGGGATAGACATTTTAAAATAAATTTAATAGCAGAGCTACTGCAAACAATTTTTAGTACTGCACATACATTTATCCTTTGCTGAAATTTCTGCATCTTAATTGAGAGCGCAGGTCAAGCCCCAAAACACTTTGGGGAAAAAAGCATGTGAACAGCCCCTATTAGAGCTGAAGAAGTGGAGCATGCATGGGAGAGAGCACTTCTTTCGGTGCGAATCTGACTATCTCGCCCTCACTAACTTTAAGTTAATCAACAAAAAAATTGTGACTCCTGGGATAAAAAATGGGATATCTGGTTACCTTATCCCTACTCCTTCAGGGGCTTAGGCCATTGTTTCAGACCAGCAGTTCACATTTTGGATAAACGCCCTTTATCTGATTGCAATCCAATGACAGAGACACACATTTTGAAGGACAAGACAAGTTGCCTATAGGATGTATTTTGAATGTCCGGTAGTCTTTAGATAACATTATAGTCCCATCTCATCTTGTTAAAGAAGACGCTGCATAAATTTCGTCATAGTTTTTATCATCAGATATTAGTTTTTGCTTGTCAACGTCTCATCTTAGTCACAGAAAAATGTTTCATTAATGAATATTTCTCATCGCTGTCTTCATTGATGAAATTAACACTGATGTTGGGCAAGCAGGCTGCGAGTCCTCAAAGGCATCCTCACTCTCAGCAGCCTCTTCCTGCTCATTTTGGTTAAAGACAAGGAGTGGACTCGCTCTCATCGGTGTTTAAACATGATTGACATAACATGAAGTTTTATTTATTTTTAACGTGTAAAAATTTTGGATGACTCAGTGGCTGCATCCAAAAACTCTAGAATGCTGCCTTCGGAGGATGCAGTCCAAGTCAGGAAGTCATCAAGGCACGTTTGAATCCAATTTCTGTTTTACTTCCTGTCTCCGGACCTTCTTCTGATCGAATTTTGAAGGCAGCATAGATAGTTTTTATAGGGATGCCTTCATAGAGAAAGGCAAAGTCATTGCATCAAATGGCTGTGAGGCAGCAAGTCAGTTACGTTTAAGGGTATATTCAGTTATTACCCAGCTATTGTAATTGTTATAGTAATTACATAGTATCCACACTGTATGTACGGAGCAGGACTGTAAAAAAAAACTGAGAATACCGAGAATACATGAATGAAGGAATGAATGAATGAATGAATGAATGAATGAATGGTATGGAATTTATATAGTTCTTTATTGTGTATTGCTGTACACCCTTTACAGTGCTTTACAGTCATGGGGGGAGTCTCTCCTCAACCACCAACATATATATATATATATATATATATATATATATACTGTAGTGCCCTTTTGGTCCAATTTAGGTACCATGGACAGCGATTCCTAACGAGCGTTACACCCCCATTCCCCTTGTTGCCAGGAGAGGTCTATTTTCTGGCGATCTTAGAGTCACACAAAAGGAGGGCATGGGGGTGGGTGGCTGTAGACTGTGATGCGCTGGACTGGAAAAGTCAAGCCCCCGGGTGGAGGTACTCAGGCTGGAGGTAATAATGTGGCCACAGTCTCATTTTAGGTTCAGTGCAGATTATGAATGTGAGCCAAAACTAGAGCTAGAGCGCATGCTCTGTGACTGATAATTGTGGTGCACAGTGGCTGTGTAGAGAGACAAAAGTGCCTGGAGCTACTCTTCCTGTAATCCCTCATTCAAACAGGCTGATGTAGCCATAGCATGAGACCACACACATACTGACACTCAGACAATATGACCTGTTCTTTTCAATGGGGTCACTATAAAAGCATTACATTACTATTTAGTAGAGATGTTAAAAAGTGTGTTTCACATGGGAAGGAAACATTTTAATGGCATCAGAAAAAAAGTGTCACTCAAAACAATAATTATTTTGCTAAACTGAATTAAGCTTTGAATAGTAGTTTAACACATTACATTTTTCTCTAACATTAAAAACAAACCTATAGATGCATCTCAAAAAATGAAGCAACAATTTGTACACTGTTTTATCCCATGTTTTGAGAAAAAAAAACAAGATGTTTCTTCCCACTGTACTAGCACTAACATTACCGCTCACTGAGTGATATAACATAAACTAACATTGTTGCCAGGTTTTCCAAGAGAAATAAGTTACCTATTATCAAAAAAAAAAAAAAAAAAAAAACTGTTCTGGAAACCCATGCTCAAAAATGTGTCCCTATGATTTTAGAGGGAAGGGGAATCTCCACATAACACAGACTGCATAAGGCATCCCTAAACACCCTTTGAAAGGGAGTTTGTTCCAGTTTCTTGTTTGTTTGTTTTTCCTGCAAAAACAGTTCATTTTCATTCCTTGAACCATTTCTAGCCCCTTTCAAAAAAGTCATCCAACTCCCCCGGCATAAATTCACTGAATTCGTAATGGTGATTTTATTGTACTCAAAAACTCACAAAACATCTCCACACAACTCAAGACACTTTACTTTCCCTGACTATGAAGATATCTCCGGCTAAATACGTTTTTTTATATTTACAAGTATAATATATGTGCACTGATTGATTGTCTTACTGTTGCATTACAAGCAGAGATGTAAAGACAAAAAGATGCTACATCAAATGATTTTAGAGTAATTGGAATAATGAAGTAGCAAAAAACATAGTAATGTAATCTTTAAATGCATTTTGTTCTAGCAAAAATAACAGCACAATTTCAATGAGAAAGGGGATAACGCATAGTTGCCTCGACACCACAGCTCTCATTCAAACAGACTTTGCCATGGCACTGACAGACAGAGAAGTATATCACACAAGTCAAAAGTTAAGTCAAGTCAAGTCACCTTTATTTGTAATGCCAAACAGGAAAATAGTTTGTCAATTATGCAAGAAGAGAAAAACAGGGTCAATTTTCCATCTAAAGTCAGTTCATTCAGTGTCATCATCCAGTTCATATCTCTTCCAATAGTGTCTGTGCAATCAACTAAGCAAGCCAAAGGTGAAGGTGGAAAGAAACTTAAAATTTCCAAGGCTCTGGTTGTTCAAGTCACTTTGGGCAGAGCAACATGGTAATTCATATTTTCTTCATTTTATTTTTATTTTTATTCATTTTATTTTTTATTCTACATCAACAAAATGACAACAATACAATTGATTAAAATGTTCAGCAATTATGTTGCTCTATCTAGAAATGTTAACAATCAAAATATAACTTATTTCCCATATATAATGTTCAGAAGTCAAAATGACATCTGGAATTTACTCAGTAATAGATTTTATTCAGGACAAATGCCATATTGAAATTTTAAACAGATGAAAATGAATTTGTAAGAGATAGAATTACCATCTTTATAATGGTATATGTGTTGTATAAAGGCCCTAGGTCTCATGTCATTTTCAAAACTCACAACTTTCAAAAGTGTTTTACATCTTCTGAAATGTTTTCGTCTACTACAAGTCTTTTAAAAGTCAGCTGAATGTAGGTATGTTGTTAAACAACCTCACAATCTATTGTACACACTGTACTTCTATCCTTTATAGTCTCGCTTTTATTGCTGTCATAAACTGAAGGTCTGTTTCAACTACAAACAGCATGTTGCATTATACATTACTCTTTCTTTAACTTTAGCACAAGCTCCTCTTTTAACCATAAAATTCCAATAATAGAAACAATTACTCTCCCAATCCAATCCAAATTATGCCAAGGAATGTAAATCACTTGCCCAGTATTGTTATATTGATTCAAATTGATTTAATTTGAAATTATTATGGATACAATTTTAATTTGGACTTGGGATTTGCAACACATAATAATTTTTAAGAATTTTTAAGAATTTAGTACACTGAGCAAAATTAGTAGTACTTTAGTAGTGATCTTCATTAATAGTTTACTGGTCAAATGATGATCTTTTGACATGGAATATTGTGAGGACATGAAAAATATTAATAATATTCTGATGCTGATGCATGGGCCATAAAAAATAGCATATTGAATAACTATTTTAATAACCAAAAATGTCTAATCTTAAAAAAGGCTGGAATGCATGTATGCATGTACAGGTCCTTCTAAACAAATTAGCATATTGTGATAAAAGTTCATTTCTTTTCCATAATGTAATGATAAAAATTAAACATTCATATATTTTAGATTCATTGCACACCAACTGAAATATTTCAGGTCTTTTATTGTTTTAAAGGGACAATAAGTAACTTTTTAGGTATTTTATTATCTAAAATCAATATTTTTATTCATAAATATGCCCTCAATGGTGTACAAATACCTATGCCAATGTTTAAACTAATCCTCGTAAATGAAGAATTTATTATCTTTATATACATGGGACGGGTAGGTCGACGGAGGCTTCCATGTAGTTCCGCCATCTTGCAAAACTATAATAGCAGAGAGGGACAAAAAGTACTAAGCCAACGCGTTTCCACAACGCGTTTTCGGTCAGAGCCAGAAACGCAGGTGCAGAGCAGTGAGAGGCGCTTGAAACTGCACCGGCAAGTTTAAAAGTCTGGATTGCATTCTTATTATGGACCATACATATGCCGCGCCACAGGAGAAGAAAACATCGTCGCCAAAACAGTCAAAAATAGAACGTAAAAGGAAACATGACCGTAGATTACAGAAAACAAGAGTTAATGTCGGGGAAGCTTTTTCTAGGTGGAAAGAGCTAATGCTTGATAAAGATTTCAAAAGAGACGCTGAAGTGGCCAGTTTTCTTCTCGACAGATAGGTCAGTGTTACAATCTATATTACAATATTTTTTCATATCTAACAATGCACATTATTCAGAAAATATAACGAATAAAGAAGACATAACTACTAATTACAATATTTCATGTTTTCCACAGTCAGTAATTCATACTGTAACATTCGTTTGTTTATGGTCATGTTGCAGTTTGTTTGAAATAACACACCTGTTCACCTGAAGGAAAACTCGACGAAGTGCTATTAGAAGACATCCCGTCAAAGCTTTTTGGTACATATCGCCTACCGTAGATGCAACGCGCATTTGAAAAAGCCAGGCGCTGGAGAGCAAAATTAGTTTGAATGCAAAATACAATTTCACCACTAGATGGGAGTAATTCCTACTTAGTGTCCCTTTAATACTGATGATTTTGTCATACAGCTCATGAAAACCCAAAATTCCTATTTCAAAAAATTAGCAAAACTAACTTTTATCACAATATGCAAATTTTTTGAGAAGGACCTGTATTTTTTCCTCATTCTGTTGTCTAATGATGTCTTCTTTTTTCCTTTCATTTGAGGACACAGTGTGAGAGGAAATTGCTGTGTTCAACTGTGCTCTGCTACTATATGGTTTCTATGGCAACCTCTCCAAAATTATGTGCTCTGAATGGCATTTCATGAGATGTGGGGTGATTACAGTCGAGGAAGGAATACTGATGTTTCTGTTAGCCATCACTGTAAAAGGAAGTGTGCAGTGCTCTAGTAAAAGCACACTTCCTGTCTTTATATTATGGTTCTGCTACATCTTCTACATGTCAGAGGAAATATTTGAATTTACTGCCCCCTGCAGAGTGCGCAGAAATCATTTGTACAACAATGTGCTGTAATTTGTGTGTTGTTGTACATGTAAAATATGAATATTTAAAATTGACGATCAGTTTAGACTCCTGGGCTCATATTTATAATCAGTTTTCATTCAAATTTCCATTGATTTGATTATATATGTTAAATGCAAGGAACAATGTGTCTTGGTGAGTGAGGAATGTAAGGAACTATTTTACCTGTGCTCTAGAGGCTACAGCAAACTGCCAAAGAAATACATTATAGTCTATGCTCAAGAAAGGTCCATTATGGAGTACACAACTGGATTATTAAAAGGTCAGTGGTTATGCATTAACTTATTAATTATTATTTTTTAATTATAATAAAGCTATAAGTCAACTATGCTTGCGCACTGTGTTTTCCACAATATGCCCCTTGAGGCATGAACTTAAAATTGACCATTAAAGCCAGATGAGCAATTCATTCCAAATAACCTGGTCGTGGACAAACCCACAACTATAAACTATAAACAGTACTTCTTCTATACCCACAAATTTGTAGTCTTTCCACTTCATTTGGAAATATCTGCCCACTGATTTATTTTAGCTACTAGAGATGACCTCTACAGCCCTGAATATCAGAGGAGACCATGTTAACTAGATGCACCCCAGAGACAGATCCCCTGTGAAGACCACCATCAGCACAAGACCACGGGAACCAGATGACTCCTGTGCACCTGTGTTGCAGCCTGGAATTAAACCACACCATGATTGTTTTGTCTGGTCAGAGAAGATCTGGCCCCCCAACTGAACCTGGTTTCTCCCAAGATTTATTCTCCATTTCTGTCCCTGATGGAGTTTTGGTTCCTTGCCGCTGTCACCTCTGGCTCGTTAGTTGAAGATGCTTGAATGATTGCGCAGACACTATTGGAAGAGAGCTGAACTGGATGATGATATCACTGAATCATCAATTAACTGACTATATTTAAAAAGAAAAATGACTTTATTATTGTCTTCTTGCAATCTATTTTCCTGACTCTGTAAAGATGCTTTGACACAATCAGTATTGTGTAAAGCGCTATACAAATAAAGGTGACTTGACTTGACTTTAGGCATACATTTGTTACAGTACTTGTCACTGACAACCCAATCCGTCGATTCTGCCATGTTGCCATCATCATAACATTTGTATAACATTTTGTTATACATATCTATATATAACAGTCTTTCTTCAACTTTTTTCTACTATATTATGATGCTGTCTGTATGTTATTATTTACTATGGTGTATGTGTGAGAGTGTTCATGTGTGTATCCAATTTGACAGTGTTTCTCTTTTGTATTTACTGTAATACTGGAGCCGTTCTGCTGAACTGATGCAGTTACTATATATAGTATAGTGCATACTGTGCATTTAGTATAGTGTCACTCTTGAATACATGGTAGAGAAATGCCTACAAAATTTTATTTTATTTTATTTTATTTTATTATTATTTTATGAAAGTGAATTCCTTTGCACAGCAACAAGGATTAGATTAGTTTGCTGATAGTTTGCCCTTTACATGGACCGTCCCATATACAGTGGGGCAGGAGCGAACAGACTGTCCTGCTTCTGCTCCTGGACCTCCACTCTCCACTAGTGCCAGCAGTTCATCTGATCTCCTCACAGGTGACATAAAATTAATGATATCTACAAAGCAGTGGTGAGTATATGCATTTGTTTGTTTGTTTGTTTGTTTGTTTGTTTTTGGTAATTTTTCCACATAGAACTTTCTTGGCTTTCTTGACTTTAAAAAGCTTTTGCCAACACTAACTTTTTCATAAATGCTATAACATCATAATATTTACCTATTCATGGATGCACTTTTGAAGAATAGTCTTTCTTTTTTTTTTGACATTGTCTTGACAGTGTTGAATATCAAATTTGGTGTCTGTTTGTTTATTGATGGATTTCCAGACATATTCATGTTCTTAGATTTGTGGATTAAAATATGCATTTGTTTTGACATAAAAAGAAAAGAATAGACCTTTGGGGCAAGGCACCTTTCCAAGAACTAGCACAGAAGGCCTAGAGTGGAATGTAGATAGTGTTATTATTTTATTTTATTTTATTTTTATTGTAATTCATGGGGATATTATTGAGTAATGTATTCACAGTTTATTCACAGTACACAACAAGTTCCTGTAAAAAATGACTACCCAGAAACCATACCGGCTTATAAATATGGCCCTTCAAGACACATAATCAGCACTAATAACAACAAATAATAATCCACCCACCCAATACCCATCCACACCAACAACAACACCATTCACCACAAAATTGTAATGTACATTTACTTTGATTCATTCATTAAAACCTATAAACTAATTGATTTAATAAATAGCTTGAACATAAGTCATATACTGTAATAAATGTACCTTTTCATACAATCTCTTTTATTTAAAATCTGCTTTGTTATCAGTTATTCGATTGTTCAACTACATTGTAAAAACTCAATTTAATTTTAGAGTAGCTTTAGTATTTTACATTAATGGTCAAACTATAATAAAACATTATTATTACTATTACTATTACTATTACTATTACTATTACTGTTAGATTGCAATCATAATGTGTTTAAATGTTAATCATAAATACATCACTCAAACCGGGCAACTTTATGCCATGAACCATAAAAAGGCAGCTCTAAAAACCTTGACTCTTGAGTACTCTCAAAGTCAGATTCCATCATTGATTGAGTGTTTGTGTGTGTGTCTTGTCACGGGGTGAAGAACCACTCGACAAGAGGTACGTGAAATCAAAAACCCCGGAGGGTGGGTTTATTGAAAAGTGAAGGGTGCCTGGTGAAGTGTCCTGATCTGCTTTCCGCTGGTTGGTGCTCCCCGTGTGCTCTCCGTGCTCCTCTGTGCCAATCAAGGGGAAAGTGGGTGTCCAGACGTGCTCCAAAGGGTGTGGGCTGTCGGTCACTCGCTGCTTTCTGTGGGGATAGGAGAGAGGGGTTAGTCCAGCTTTGTGTTCTGTTTGAGAACCTCTTCTCAGTGCAACATGTGCTGCTTTTCAGTGTGCTGGCTGATGGGGAGCAGCTGTGACCGATCAGCCGGTGACGAGGACGCAGGTGCAGGTGTTTTGGTTTGGTTTCCAGGGCGACGCTGATTCCTCTGGGAGTGCTCGTCACATCCCCCCCCCCCCTAAGCGTCGTTCTGGTCCTGCGAAGACATGTAGAAAGTAGGGGTGAGATTAGGGGAGGGTGGGGAATGACCCCTGACAGACCTGCATAAGCTGTCCAGATCCGGGAGAGGCCATCGGCGTTCGCGTTGGCGGCCCCAGCTCGATGGCGGACTTCGAAGTGGAAGTCCTGGAGCGCTAGGAACCAGCGAGTCACCCTGGCGTTGGTGTCCTTGGCGCGGGCCATCCACTGTAGGGGCGCGTGGTCGGTTACCAGGGTGAACTTGCGGCCCAGGAGGTAGTACCGGAGCTCCAGGACTGCCCACCTGATGGCCAGGGCTTCCTTCTCCACGGCGGCGTATTTCCTCTCGGCGGGGGACAGCTTCCTGCTGATGTAGATGATCGGATGCTCCTCACCTTCCTGAATTTGGGAGAGGACCGCTCCTAGTCCTGTGTCGGAAGCATCCGTCTGCAGCAGGAAGGGGCAGCTAAAGTCCGGGGCGCGGAGTACCGGCGAGGACGTGAGTGCTGCTTTCACCTGGGAGAAGGCTTCTTCCGCCGACGGGGTCCAGCATACTTTCTCCGGCTGCCCCTTCCTGGTCAGGTCTGTCAGGGGGGCGGCTAAAGAGGAGAAGTTGGGGATAAAACAACGATAATAACCCGCCAACCCCAAGAAGGCTCGTACCTGGGTCTTTGTCTCCGGTCTTGGTGCGGCGTGGATGGCCTCAACTTTCTTGTCTTGCGGCCGGATGAGTCCTCGGCCGACTTGATAGCCCAGGTACTTGGCCTCAGAGAGGGCTAGGTGGCATTTTCGGGGGTTGGCGGTAAGTCCAGCCCGCCGGAGCTCCGAGAGCACCCTCCGCAGACGATCCAGATGTTCGTCCCACGCCTCGGAGTGGACCACGACGTCATCCAGGTAGGCGGCCGCGTAAGCTTGGTGAGGCCGCAGGAGGATGTCCATCATCCGCTGGAACGTCGCGGGGGCCCCATGTAGGCCGAAGGGAAGGGTCCGGTACTGCCAGTGACCACTGGGGGTGGAGAAGGCGGTTTTCGGCTTGGCGGCCTCGGAGAGCGGTACCTGCCAATAGCCCTTGGTTAGGTCTAGGGTGCTGATATACCGGGCCCTTCCTAGCCGGTCCAGCAGTTCGTCCACCTGAGGCATGGGGTACCCGTCGAATTCGGAGACTTCGTTCAGGCGGCGGAAGTCGTTACAAAAGCGGAGGGTGCCATCCGGCTTTGGGACCATCACAATGGGGCTGGACCACGGACTCCGGGATGGTTCTATTACCCCCAACTTTAGCATCTGTTGGACCTCTTCCTCAATAGCCTGCCGACGAGCCTCCGGGACTCGGTAGGGCCGTTGCCTAACGACGACTCCTGGGGGCGTCCGGATATGGTGTTGAAGCACGTTGGTCTGCCCGGGCTGAGAGGAGAACACATCCTGGAACTGACTGACCAGGTGCTGCAGCTCCGTCTTCTGGGCAGCCGAAAGGTGGGGGTTGATATCCACAACCACGGGCTCGGTGAGGCTTAGGGCAGCTACTTGGTCCCGGGTCCCCACCCATTTCTTTAGGAGGTTGACGTGGTAGAGTTGCTCCGCCTGCCGTCGTCCCGGCTGTCTCAGGTGGTAAGTGACCGGTCCAACCCTCTCGACGACCGAGTAGGGCCCCTTCCAGGAGGCCAGAAATTTGCAGGCGGAGCTGGGGACCAGGACCATGACGCGGTCTCCCGGTTGGAACTCCCGTGGCTGGGCTGTCCGGTCATAATGACGTTGCTGCGCTTGTTGGGCCCTGGTGAGGTGTTCCCGGACTAACGGCATCACTCGGTCGATCCGTTCCCTCATTTGCCGGACATGTTCGATGACGGTACGATGCGGGGCCGGCTGCTGCTCCCACGCTTCCCGGGCCACGTCCAAGAGGCCCCGGGGTTGACGGCCAAACAGGAGCTCGAAGGGGGTGAAGCCAGTTGAGGCCTGGGGAACTTCGCGGATCCCGAAGAGCACGTAGGGGATCATGAGGTCCCAATCCCGCTTGTCCTCCGCCGCCACACGTCTGAGCATTTGCTTGAGGGTCTGGTTAAATCTCTCTACGAGGCCATCAGTCTGGGGGTGATAAACAGTGGTCCTCAACTGCTTCACCCGCAGCAGCCGACAGAGGTCAGCCATTAGCCGGGACATAAAGGGGGTTCCCTGGTCAGTCAGGATCTCTGAGGGGAGGCCGACTCGGCTGGCCAGCAGAAACAGCTCCTGGGCGATGGACTTTGCGGTGGCCTTCCGCAGGGGGACTGCTTCTGGGTACCGGGTGGCATAGTCGACGATGACCAGGATGTGCTCATGCCCTCGGGCAGACTTCGGCAACGGCCCCACTATGTCCATTCCAATCCGCTCGAAGGGCACCTCGATGATAGGCAGCGGGATGAGCGGGCTGGGGGGAGGAGTCCGGGGCGACGTGGCCTGACAGGTCGGGCAGGCCTGGCAGAACCGCTTTACCTCGGCGTCCAGGCCCGGCCAATGGAAACGGTCGCGGATGCGTTGGGCAGTATTGGCTGCCGCGAGGTGTCCTGCCATGGGGTGGGAATGGGCCAGCTCCAGAATGGTCTCGGTCTTGGCACGAGGCACAACTAGTAACTTTTTCTCCTCCCCCCTACGCTGGGCGACACAATACAGCAGGCCATTCTCTACGACAAAATGTGGGAGAGGGTGGGGTCGGGGGAGGACGTCCTCTCCATCCACGACCCGCACCTGGCTCCAACAGTGCTTGAGTCGGTCGTCCTCCCGCTGTTCCTTGGCGAAAGAGCCCCCTCCAGCGGCCTGTTGGTAGACATCATAAAACAGATTAGTAGATTGGGAGGGGGCCTCACCTTCTCTCCCACTGTCGGAGACGAGCAGGGCCGGTCGGCGGCGGGGTCCAGGCGGCCGCCTCGGTCTTCGACGGTTCCCCTTGGGGCTGGCAGGCTGGGTAGCGGCGGACAGCAGCTTCTCGAAGCCGGGCCAATCCCTTCCAAGCAGTACGGCCACTGGCAGGTCCTTCACCAGGCCTACCTCCACTGGCCAGGTGCCTTGGGGGGACGAAATGACCATTTCACGGGCCGGTACTTGACGAGTGTCTCCGTGCACACAGGTAATCGGTAGGAAGTTCTTCCGGCCGCTTCGCGGGGCGCACAGCCGCGCCTGGATGAGGGTGACCGCACTGCCTGAGTCCAACAGGGCCCGGTACCGTCTTCCATCCACCTTCACATCTGCTTCGGGGGCTCCCGCCGGCACCCGTTGGTGAAGGATGCAGCCTGCCAGCCAGGCTCGCGGAGGCGACGGTGGTTCGGCACTTGGCATGGGCTCATCTCGCGGTGGGGGAACCGTCGGCCTGCTGACGGGTCGCGCGGTGCCTTCGAGCGGGCGTCGCTCCTGGACCACCCTCCGGGGGAATGGCGGCAGCCGGTCCCCTGCCCCGCTGGGATGAACGGCATCCGCCAGCTCGATCGCCTCCACTAGTTCCCGGACGTCACGTGGGTCCCTCATGCCGACGGCCTGTCGGTGGGCGCGAGGTAGTGCGCGCAGGAGGCGATCGACCACCACTCGTTCCGCTACCTGTGTTGGTGTGGGGTTTCCTGCCAACAGCCAGTGCTGGGCGAGGCGGCTGAGTTCGGCTGCCTGGGCACGGGCTGGCACCCGGGGCTTGTATTCCCACTCGTGGAACTGCTGGGCGGCACTTACAGGGGAGAGGCCCAGCCTCGCCAGGATCTCTCGCTTCACTTCGACATACCTGTCGGCACTCGTCAGGGGGAGCGAGAAGTAAGCCCTCTGTGCTTCACCGGTGAGTAGGGGTGCCAGCGCACATGCCCACTCGTCCTCTGGCCATCCCTCTCGGTGGGCAGTGTTTTCGAAGACCTGAAGGAAGGCTTCCACATCGTCATCGGCCGTCATCTTGGGCAACAGACGGGTGGCTTGTGCCCGAGGCTCAGGTAGCGGAACGCGCTGGGCCGCGGCCGCCCGGACGGCGGCGAGTTCATCCTCCGTCCTGCCCAGGCGAGTGGCGAGGTGTTCCGCTATTTGCTGCTGGCGGATGCTAACCTCAGCGAGGCGTTGTAAGACGTCCTCCATCGCGGGGCCGCGCGTGCCGCCTTCCGTGGTGCTGCTGACAGAAAGCAAAAAAAAATTAGGAGTTGGGGCGGTGACCTTGTCGGTGATTCCTCACTGTTCTGCCCGCATTCTCCACCACTGTCACGGGGTGAAGAACCACTCGACAAGAGGTACGTGAAATCAAAAACCCCGGAGGGTGGGTTTATTGAAAAGTGAAGGGTGCCTGGTGAAGTGTCCTGATCTGCTTTCCGCTGGTTGGTGCTCCCCGTGTGCTCTCCGTGCTCCTCTGTGCCAATCAAGGGGAAAGTGGGTGTCCAGACGTGCTCCAAAGGGTGTGGGCTGTCGGTCACTCGCTGCTTTCTGTGGGGATAGGAGAGAGGGGTTAGTCCAGCTTTGTGTTCTGTTTGAGAACCTCTTCTCAGTGCAACATGTGCTGCTTTTCAGTGTGCTGGCTGATGGGGAGCAGCTGTGACCGATCAGCCGGTGACGAGGACGCAGGTGCAGGTGTTTTGGTTTGGTTTCCAGGGCGACGCTGATTCCTCTGGGAGTGCTCGTCACATCCCCCCCCCCCCTAAGCGTCGTTCTGGTCCTGCGAAGACATGTAGAAAGTAGGGGTGAGATTAGGGGAGGGTGGGGAATGACCCCTGACAGACCTGCATAAGCTGTCCAGATCCGGGAGAGGCCATCGGCGTTCGCGTTGGCGGCCCCAGCTCGATGGCGGACTTCGAAGTGGAAGTCCTGGAGCGCTAGGAACCAGCGAGTCACCCTGGCGTTGGTGTCCTTGGCGCGGGCCATCCACTGTAGGGGCGCGTGGTCGGTTACCAGGGTGAACTTGCGGCCCAGGAGGTAGTACCAGAGCTCCAGGACTGCCCACCTGATGGCCAGGGCTTCCTTCTCCACGGCGGCGTATTTCCTCTCGGCGGGGGACAGCTTCCTGCTGATGTAGATGATCGGATGCTCCTCACCTTCCTGAATTTGGGAGAGGACCGCTCCTAGTCCTGTGTCGGAAGCATCCGTCTGCAGCAGGAAGGGGCAGCTAAAGTCCGGGGCGCGGAGTACCGGCGAGGACGTGAGTGCTGCTTTCACCTGGGAGAAGGCTTCTTCCGCCGACGGGGTCCAGCATACTTTCTCCGGCTGCCCCTTCCTGGTCAGGTCTGTCAGGGGGGCGGCTAAAGAGGAGAAGTTGGGGATAAAACAACGATAATAACCCGCCAACCCCAAGAAGGCTCGTACCTGGGTCTTTGTCTCCGGTCTTGGTGCGGCGTGGATGGCCTCAACTTTCTTGTCTTGCGGCCGGATGAGTCCTCGGCCGACTTGATAGCCCAGGTACTTGGCCTCAGAGAGGGCTAGGTGGCATTTTCGGGGGTTGGCGGTAAGTCCAGCCCGCCGGAGCTCCGAGAGCACCCTCCGCAGACGATCCAGATGTTCGTCCCACGCCTCGGAGTGGACCACGACGTCATCCAGGTAGGCGGCCGCGTAAGCTTGGTGAGGCCGCAGGAGGATGTCCATCATCCGCTGGAACGTCGCGGGGGCCCCATGTAGGCCGAAGGGAAGGGTCCGGTACTGCCAGTGACCACTGGGGGTGGAGAAGGCGGTTTTCGGCTTGGCGGCCTCGGAGAGCGGTACCTGCCAATAGCCCTTGGTTAGGTCTAGGGTGCTGATATACCGGGCCCTTCCTAGCCGGTCCAGCAGTTCGTCCACCTGAGGCATGGGGTACCCGTCGAATTCGGAGACTTCGTTCAGGCGGCGGAAGTCGTTACAAAAGCGGAGGGTGCCATCCGGCTTTGGGACCATCACAATGGGGCTGGACCACGGACTCCGGGATGGTTCTATTACCCCCAACTTTAGCATCTGTTGGACCTCTTCCTCAATAGCCTGCCGACGAGCCTCCGGGACTCGGTAGGGCCGTTGCCTAACGACGACTCCTGGGGGCGTCCGGATATGGTGTTGAAGCACGTTGGTCTGCCCGGGCTGAGAGGAGAACACATCCTGGAACTGACTGACCAGGTGCTGCAGCTCCGTCTTCTGGGCAGCCGAAAGGTGGGGGTTGATATCCACAACCACGGGCTCGGTGAGGCTTAGGGCAGCTACTTGGTCCCGGGTCCCCACCCATTTCTTTAGGAGGTTGACGTGGTAGAGTTGCTCCGCCTGCCGTCGTCCCGGCTGTCTCAGGCGGTAAGTGACCGGTCCAACCCTCTCGACGACCGAGTAGGGCCCCTTCCAGGAGGCCAGAAATTTGCAGGCGGAGCTGGGGACCAGGACCATGACGCGGTCTCCCGGTTGGAACTCCCGTGGCTGGGCTGTCCGGTCATAATGACGTTGCTGCGCTTGTTGGGCCCTGGTGAGGTGTTCCCGGACTAACGGCATCACTCGGTCGATCCGTTCCCTCATTTGCCGGACATGTTCGATGACGGTACGATGCGGGGCCGGCTGCTGCTCCCACGCTTCCCGGGCCACGTCCAAGAGGCCCCGGGGTTGACGGCCAAACAGGAGCTCGAAGGGGGTGAAGCCAGTTGAGGCCTGGGGAACTTCGCGGATCCCGAAGAGCACGTAGGGGATCATGAGGTCCCAATCCCGCTTGTCCTCCGCCGCCACACGTCTGAGCATTTGCTTGAGGGTCTGGTTAAATCTCTCTACGAGGCCATCAGTCTGGGGGTGATAAACAGTGGTCCTCAACTGCTTCACCCGCAGCAGCCGACAGAGGTCAGCCATTAGCCGGGACATAAAGGGGGTTCCCTGGTCAGTCAGGATCTCTGAGGGGAGGCCGACTCGGCTGGCCAGCAGAAACAGCTCCTGGGCGATGGACTTTGCGGTGGCCTTCCGCAGGGGGACTGCTTCTGGGTACCGGGTGGCATAGTCGACGATGACCAGGATGTGCTCATGCCCTCGGGCAGACTTCGGCAACGGCCCCACTATGTCCATTCCAATCCGCTCGAAGGGCACCTCGATGATAGGCAGCGGGATGAGCGGGCTGGGGGGAGGAGTCCGGGGCGACGTGGCCTGACAGGTCGGGCAGGCCTGGCAGAACCGCTTTACCTCGGCGTCCAGGCCCGGCCAATGGAAACGGTCGCGGATGCGTTGGGCAGTATTGGCTGCCGCGAGGTGTCCTGCCATGGGGTGGGAATGGGCCAGCTCCAGAATGGTCTCGGTCTTGGCACGAGGCACAACTAGTAACTTTTTCTCCTCCCCCCTACGCTGGGCGACACAATACAGCAGGCCATTCTCTACGACAAAATGTGGGAGAGGGTGGGGTCGGGGGAGGACGTCCTCTCCATCCACGACCCGCACCTGGCTCCAACAGTGCTTGAGTCGGTCGTCCTCCCGCTGTTCCTTGGCGAAAGAGCCCCCTCCAGCGGCCTGTTGGTAGACATCATAAAACAGATTAGTAGATTGGGAGGGGGCCTCACCTTCTCTCCCACTGTCGGAGACGAGCAGGGCCGGTCGGCGGCGGGGTCCAGGCGGCCGCCTCGGTCTTCGACGGTTCCCCTTGGGGCTGGCAGGCTGGGTAGCGGCGGACAGCAGCTTCTCGAAGCCGGGCCAATCCCTTCCAAGCAGTACGGCCACTGGCAGGTCCTTCACCAGGCCTACCTCCACTGGCCAGGTGCCTTGGGGGGACGAAATGACCATTTCACGGGCCGGTACTTGACGAGTGTCTCCGTGCACACAGGTAATCGGTAGGAAGTTCTTCCGGCCGCTTCGCGGGGCGCACAGCCGCGCCTGGATGAGGGTGACCGCACTGCCTGAGTCCAACAGGGCCCGGTACCGTCTTCCATCCACCTTCACATCTGCTTCGGGGGCTCCCGCCGGCACCCGTTGGTGAAGGATGCAGCCTGCCAGCCAGGCTCGCGGAGGCGACGGTGGTTCGGCACTTGGCATGGGCTCATCTCGCGGTGGGGGAACCGTCGGCCTGCTGACGGGTCGCGCGGTGCCTTCGAGCGGGCGTCGCTCCTGGACCACCCTCCGGGGGAATGGCGGCAGCCGGTCCCCTGCCCCGCTGGGATGAACGGCATCCGCCAGCTCGATCGCCTCCACTAGTTCCCGGACGTCACGTGGGTCCCTCATGCCGACGGCCTGTCGGTGGGCGCGAGGTAGTGCGCGCAGGAGGCGATCGACCACCACTCGTTCCGCTACCTGTGTTGGTGTGGGGTTTCCTGCCAACAGCCAGTGCTGGGCGAGGCGGCTGAGTTCGGCTGCCTGGGCACGGGCTGGCACCCGGGGCTTGTATTCCCACTCGTGGAACTGCTGGGCGGCACTTACAGGGGAGAGGCCCAGCCTCGCCAGGATCTCTCGCTTCACTTCGACATACCTGTCGGCACTCGTCAGGGGGAGCGAGAAGTAAGCCCTCTGTGCTTCACCGGTGAGTAGGGGTGCCAGCGCACATGCCCACTCGTCCTCTGGCCATCCCTCTCGGTGGGCAGTGTTTTCGAAGACCTGAAGGAAGGCTTCCACATCGTCATCGGCCGTCATCTTGGGCAACAGACGGGTGGCTTGTGCCCGAGGCTCAGGTAGCGGAACGCGCTGGGCCGCGGCCGCCCGGACGGCGGCGAGTTCATCCTCCGTCCTGCCCAGGCGAGTGGCGAGGTGTTCCGCTATTTGCTGCTGGCGGATGCTAACCTCAGCGAGGCGTTGTAAGACGTCCTCCATCGCGGGGCCGCGCGTGCCGCCTTCCGTGGTGCTGCTGACAGAAAGCAAAAAAAAATTAGGAGTTGGGGCGGTGACCTTGTCGGTGATTCCTCACTGTTCTGCCCGCATTCTCCACCACTGTCACGGGGTGAAGAACCACTCGACAAGAGGTACGTGAAATCAAAAACCCCGGAGGGTGGGTTTATTGAAAAGTGAAGGGTGCCTGGTGAAGTGTCCTGATCTGCTTTCCGCTGGTTGGTGCTCCCCGTGTGCTCTCCGTGCTCCTCTGTGCCAATCAAGGGGAAAGTGGGTGTCCAGACGTGCTCCAAAGGGTGTGGGCTGTCGGTCACTCGCTGCTTTCTGTGGGGATAGGAGAGAGGGGTTAGTCCAGCTTTGTGTTCTGTTTGAGAACCTCTTCTCAGTGCAACATGTGCTGCTTTTCAGTGTGCTGGCTGATGGGGAGCAGCTGTGACCGATCAGCCGGTGACGAGGACGCAGGTGCAGGTGTTTTGGTTTGGTTTCCAGGGCGACGCTGATTCCTCTGGGAGTGCTCGTCACATCCCCCCCCCCCCTAAGCGTCGTTCTGGTCCTGCGAAGACATGTAGAAAGTAGGGGTGAGATTAGGGGAGGGTGGGGAATGACCCCTGACAGACCTGCATAAGCTGTCCAGATCCGGGAGAGGCCATCGGCGTTCGCGTTGGCGGCCCCAGCTCGATGGCGGACTTCGAAGTGGAAGTCCTGGAGCGCTAGGAACCAGCGAGTCACCCTGGCGTTGGTGTCCTTGGCGCGGGCCATCCACTGTAGGGGCGCGTGGTCGGTTACCAGGGTGAACTTGCGGCCCAGGAGGTAGTACCGGAGCTCCAGGACTGCCCACCTGATGGCCAGGGCTTCCTTCTCCACGGCGGCGTATTTCCTCTCGGCGGGGGACAGCTTCCTGCTGATGTAGATGATCGGATGCTCCTCACCTTCCTGAATTTGGGAGAGGACCGCTCCTAGTCCTGTGTCGGAAGCATCCGTCTGCAGCAGGAAGGGGCAGCTAAAGTCCGGGGCGCGGAGTACCGGCGAGGACGTGAGTGCTGCTTTCACCTGGGAGAAGGCTTCTTCCGCCGACGGGGTCCAGCATACTTTCTCCGGCTGCCCCTTCCTGGTCAGGTCTGTCAGGGGGGCGGCTAAAGAGGAGAAGTTGGGGATAAAACAACGATAATAACCCGCCAACCCCAAGAAGGCTCGTACCTGGGTCTTTGTCTCCGGTCTTGGTGCGGCGTGGATGGCCTCAACTTTCTTGTCTTGCGGCCGGATGAGTCCTCGGCCGACTTGATAGCCCAGGTACTTGGCCTCAGAGAGGGCTAGGTGGCATTTTCGGGGGTTGGCGGTAAGTCCAGCCCGCCGGAGCTCCGAGAGCACCCTCCGCAGACGATCCAGATGTTCGTCCCACGCCTCGGAGTGGACCACGACGTCATCCAGGTAGGCGGCCGCGTAAGCTTGGTGAGGCCGCAGGAGGATGTCCATCATCCGCTGGAACGTCGCGGGGGCCCCATGTAGGCCGAAGGGAAGGGTCCGGTACTGCCAGTGACCACTGGGGGTGGAGAAGGCGGTTTTCGGCTTGGCGGCCTCGGAGAGCGGTACCTGCCAATAGCCCTTGGTTAGGTCTAGGGTGCTGATATACCGGGCCCTTCCTAGCCGGTCCAGCAGTTCGTCCACCTGAGGCATGGGGTACCCGTCGAATTCGGAGACTTCGTTCAGGCGGCGGAAGTCGTTACAAAAGCGGAGGGTGCCATCCGGCTTTGGGACCATCACAATGGGGCTGGACCACGGACTCCGGGATGGTTCTATTACCCCCAACTTTAGCATCTGTTGGACCTCTTCCTCAATAGCCTGCCGACGAGCCTCCGGGACTCGGTAGGGCCGTTGCCTAACGACGACTCCTGGGGGCGTCCGGATATGGTGTTGAAGCACGTTGGTCTGCCCGGGCTGAGAGGAGAACACATCCTGGAACTGACTGACCAGGTGCTGCAGCTCCGTCTTCTGGGCAGCCGAAAGGTGGGGGTTGATATCCACAACCACGGGCTCGGTGAGGCTTAGGGCAGCTACTTGGTCCCGGGTCCCCACCCATTTCTTTAGGAGGTTGACGTGGTAGAGTTGCTCCGCCTGCCGTCGTCCCGGCTGTCTCAGGCGGTAAGTGACCGGTCCAACCCTCTCGACGACCGAGTAGGGCCCCTTCCAGGAGGCCAGAAATTTGCAGGCGGAGCTGGGGACCAGGACCATGACGCGGTCTCCCAGTTGGAACTCCCGTGGCTGGGCTGTCCGGTCATAATGACGTTGCTGCGCTTGTTGGGCCCTGGTGAGGTGTTCCCGGACTAACGGCATCACTCGGTCGATCCGTTCCCTCATTTGCCGGACATGTTCGATGACGGTACGATGCGGGGCCGGCTGCTGCTCCCACGCTTCCCGGGCCACGTCCAAGAGGCCCCGGGGTTGACGGCCAAACAGGAGCTCGAAGGGGGTGAAGCCAGTTGAGGCCTGGGGAACTTCGCGGATCCCGAAGAGCACGTAGGGGATCATGAGGTCCCAATCCCGCTTGTCCTCCGCCGCCACACGTCTGAGCATTTGCTTGAGGGTCTGGTTAAATCTCTCTACGAGGCCATCAGTCTGGGGGTGATAAACAGTGGTCCTCAACTGCTTCACCCGCAGCAGCCGACAGAGGTCAGCCATTAGCCGGGACATAAAGGGGGTTCCCTGGTCAGTCAGGATCTCTGAGGGGAGGCCGACTCGGCTGGCCAGCAGAAACAGCTCCTGGGCGATGGACTTTGCGGTGGCCTTCCGCAGGGGGACTGCTTCTGGGTACCGGGTGGCATAGTCGACGATGACCAGGATGTGCTCATGCCCTCGGGCAGACTTCGGCAACGGCCCCACTATGTCCATTCCAATCCGCTCGAAGGGCACCTCGATGATAGGCAGCGGGATGAGCGGGCTGGGGGGAGGAGTCCGGGGCGACGTGGCCTGACAGGTCGGGCAGGCCTGGCAGAACCGCTTTACCTCGGCGTCCAGGCCCGGCCAATGGAAACGGTCGCGGATGCGTTGGGCAGTATTGGCTGCCGCGAGGTGTCCTGCCATGGGGTGGGAATGGGCCAGCTCCAGAATGGTCTCGGTCTTGGCACGAGGCACAACTAGTAACTTTTTCTCCTCCCCCCTACGCTGGGCGACACAATACAGCAGGCCATTCTCTACGACAAAATGTGGGAGAGGGTGGGGTCGGGGGAGGACGTCCTCTCCATCCACGACCCGCACCTGGCTCCAACAGTGCTTGAGTCGGTCGTCCTCCCGCTGTTCCTTGGCGAAAGAGCCCCCTCCAGCGGCCTGTTGGTAGACATCATAAAACAGATTAGTAGATTGGGAGGGGGCCTCACCTTCTCTCCCACTGTCGGAGACGAGCAGGGCCGGTCGGCGGCAGGGTCCAGGCGGCCGCCTCGGTCTTCGACGGTTCCCCTTGGGGCTGGCAGGCTGGGTAGCGGCGGACAGCAGCTTCTCGAAGCCGGGCCAATCCCTTCCAAGCAGTACGGCCACTGGCAGGTCCTTCACCAGGCCTACCTCCACTGGCCAGGTGCCTTGGGGGGACGAAATGACCATTTCACGGGCCGGTACTTGACGAGTGTCTCCGTGCACACAGGTAATCGGTAGGAAGTTCTTCCGGCCGCTTCGCGGGGCGCACAGCCGCGCCTGGATGAGGGTGACCGCACTGCCTGAGTCCAACAGGGCCCGGTACCGTCTTCCATCCACCTTCACATCTGCTTCGGGGGCTCCCGCCGGCACCCGTTGGTGAAGGATGCAGGCTGCCAGCCAGGCTCGCGGAGGCGACGGTGGTTCGGCACTTGGCATGGGCTCATCTCGCGGTGGGGGAACCGTCGGCCTGCTGACGGGTCGCGCGGTGCCTTCGAGCGGGCGTCGCTCCTGGACCACCCTCCGGGGGAATGGCGGCAGCCGGTCCCCTGCCCCGCTGGGATGAACGGCATCCGCCAGCTCGATCGCCTCCACTAGTTCCCGGACGTCACGTGGGTCCCTCATGCCGACGGCCTGTCGGTGGGCGCGAGGTAGTGCGCGCAGGAGGCGATCGACCACCACTCGTTCCGCTACCTGTGTTGGTGTGGGGTTTCCTGCCAACAGCCAGTGCTGGGCGAGGCGGCTGAGTTCGGCTGCCTGGGCACGGGCTGGCACCCGGGGCTTGTATTCCCACTCGTGGAACTGCTGGGCGGCACTTACAGGGGAGAGGCCCAGCCTCGCCAGGATCTCTCGCTTCACTTCGACATACCTGTCGGCACTCGTCAGGGGGAGCGAGAAGTAAGCCCTCTGTGCTTCACCGGTGAGTAGGGGTGCCAGCGCACATGCCCACTCGTCCTCTGGCCATCCCTCTCGGTGGGCAGTGTTTTCGAAGACCTGAAGGAAGGCTTCCACATCGTCATCGGCCGTCATCTTGGGCAACAGACGGGTGGCTTGTGCCCGAGGCTCAGGTAGCGGAACGCGCTGGGCCGCGGCC
The DNA here is from genome assembly GCF_003368295.1 of Carassius auratus. Classification (NCBI taxonomy): domain Eukaryota; kingdom Metazoa; phylum Chordata; class Actinopteri; order Cypriniformes; family Cyprinidae; genus Carassius; species Carassius auratus. The sequence goes on from NC_039251.1 coordinate 582,102, forward strand.
GCCCGGACGGCGGCGAGTTCATCCTCCGTCCTGCCCAGGCGAGTGGCGAGGTGTTCCGCTATTTGCTGCTGGCGGATGCTAACCTCAGCGAGGCGTTGTAAGACGTCCTCCATCGCGGGGCCGCGCGTGCCGCCTTCCGTGGTGCTGCTGACAGAAAGCAAAAAAAATTAGGAGTTGGGGCGGTGACCTTGTCGGTGATTCCTCACTGTTCTGCCCGCATTCTCCACCACTGTCACGGGGTGAAGAACCACTCGACAAGAGGTACGTGAAATCAAAAACCCCGGAGGGTGGGTTTATTGAAAAGTGAAGGGTGCCTGGTGAAGTGTCCTGATCTGCTTTCCGCTGGTTGGTGCTCCCCGTGTGCTCTCCGTGCTCCTCTGTGCCAATCAAGGGGAAAGTGGGTGTCCAGACGTGCTCCAAAGGGTGTGGGCTGTCGGTCACTCGCTGCTTTCTGTGGGGATAGGAGAGAGGGGTTAGTCCAGCTTTGCGTTCTGTTTGAGAACCTCTTCTCAGTGCAACATGTGCTGCTTTTCAGTGTGCTGGCTGATGGGGAGCAGCTGTGACCGATCAGCCGGTGACGAGGACGTGCAGGTGTTTTGGTTTGGTTTCCAGGGCGACGCTGATTCCTCTGGGAGTGCTCGTCACAGTCTTCACTGATCTCTCTGAGATGTACATGAGACTGTGAATCTGGAAGGAACACCCGATGCATATTTATGTATCACACCAGTCTGGTGATTTGTGTTGGATCCAGCATGGGACAATAGACAGTAATTTACTTAACAGCTGCTTACTTAAGCAGCTGTCTCATGAGTTAGCTCTGTCGGATTACCCATCCGTTTTTATGCAACCTCATATCATGTCCTTTATCTGCGGTTTGTTATTTTTAACTCCAGAGTACCTTTATCTGCTGTGTGTTATCCTCATTACTCAAATCTAAACCGTGTCTTTGGATGAAATATGGGTTTAGACTAAAGAAAACATGTTGCTAATTATAACACAACTTTTAAATATCAAATACGCAAATGTAATACATGTACATATATAAAATTTCCAGATGAAGTAACACATATCTAAAGTATATGTGTGTGTGTATATATATATATATATATATAAAGATAGGTTGCACTTTATTTTGATGGTCCCTTTAAAACATTCTGTTGATTATAAGTATAAATATATATACAGATTTGCTTTATTCAACATCAAGAAGATCAGGCCGTTCTTTCTTTTGGAACATGCTGCACAACTCCTTGTTCAAGCTCTTGTTCTGGACTATTGCAAAGCTGTGTTGGCAGGTCTTCCAGTCAGTTCTATCAAACCTTTACAATTAATCTAGAAGGCGGCAGCAAGATTAATTTTTAATGAGCCGAAAAGAATACACGTCACACCTCTGTTTATCAGTTTGCACTGGCTACCAATAGCTGCTTGCATAAAATTCAAGGCATTGATGTTTGCCCTTTAAATTCATTACTTCAGACTTATGTGCCGTCTAGAAGCTTGCATTCTGCAAGTGAACGTCGCTTGATGGTGTAATCCCAAAGAAGCACAAAGTCACTTTTACGGACATTTTAATTAAATGTTCCTCCTGGTGGAATGACCTCCCCAACTCAGTCCTTGGTCATCTTCAAAAATCTGCTTAATACCCATCTCTTCCATCTTTATTTGACCCTCTAACTTTAGCACTCACTATTCTAATTCTATTCTTTAAAAAAACTACCTTTCTAAATCTTTTGTATTCATTTTTCTTTTCATTTATTATATAATTATGAAAAATAAAAAAGACCTCTAACACTAGCTTTATCTATTCTTTTTCTATTATATCTGTTTTCTTTGTATTTATTATATTATTCAAAAGCCCTTGCTACGTGTTCTGCTTTTAAGCTGAGACTTGTTATAGCACTTATATGTCATTGCTCTTTTGTTGTTTTTGATTGCTTCCATTGTCCTCATTTGTAAGTAACTTTGGATAAAAGCGTCAGCTAAATTAAATATATATATAGCCCTCACAAATATGTGTTTATGTGTGTCATGTACATGTACAACCATCCTAAAACATGTCAATACATTTGGTATTATATAAGTAGATATAAAATATAGACATGCTGTTTTATTGTATTCATTCATTCATTCATTCATTCATTTATTTATTTATTTACAATGGTGTTTTACTTATTGCCTTTATTGTGATAAGATAGTATAGACAGACAGGAACTCATACCCATGACAGACATATTTTGGTAAACATTTATTTAAAGAATTTTAAGTTCCTGGTTAAGGAACAGTCCTTTCTGTACAATCCTACTCAAAGTATGTAGCAAAAATCTGCATGATTAGGGACTTCAGTTATGAGCAAACAATGAACAACCTCAAGTGTGATACAAGACTTTATTAACTACATAAACACTTAAACTAGTCTAACATACACACACACAAACTCACATACAGTTGGCATAGGAAAAAGGGGTTAAAGCTTAAGTAGTAAAGAGAAGAGAAATAAAATCATGAAGTTATGGTACAATTTGATATTCAGCAGAAACATCAGTTTCTTAGCTCAAACACACCTTTGTAAAATGTGCATATGATACCTAATGTATAAGTTAATAAGACTAAGTTTGATACTTGCATGTCTCCAATGTTTGAAAAAGAGTCCTGATGCACTTTGGGGCTCAAGTCGGTCTCTGCTGAAGTGAATTTATTAGAGTTCGAATCAGAGGATCTTGATGAATGAATAGTCAAGGCCAAAGCCTGGCACAAGCTTAGTGTGGTTTTAAAGGCTCTTACCTCAGCATCTTCTCCTGGAATTCTTGAATCTAGAAGGACTGCCCTGATCTGGTGATCAGTGATCTATATGTAGAGAGAGAGAGAGATTTATAGAGAGAAAGACTTATTTATCCTTTCGAAAATTTGTTCTACACCATACAGTACGTCTGATACATTTATACATAAGACAACAAGACAGTTGACAAGACAGATTTCAAAACAAAATATACAGCAAAATGTTCCTCTCCCCAAACACCCCCATCCTACCACACCCCCACACATACCCACCATCAGGACAGAAGACTCAAACCCCACTACACATAACTAGGATAATAAAGTGCAGTTGTGCATACTGTAACAGTCAAGCTGGAAAGAAAGTGCATGGTGCTATTTAAAGCTATTTTCTTGTTCTTATTCATAAATGTAATGCTAGTTGGAATGAATGACTTACTGGCTTGATTAGTTTTGAAAGAGGGTAGCCTAAACCTCCTCCCTGATTGCAACACCTCATATGCCTGGTGTGACACAAATGAGTGATAAAAAAGTAACATCATATCACTATCCACTCTAAATTGTCTTAGTCTCCGCATAAAATGCAGCCTCTGCAGCCCCTTTTTATAGACGGTGTCAGTATTACTGTTCCATTGCAACTTATTATCTGTTATTGTGCCTAAGTACTCGTACTTGGCTACAATCGCAACATCCTCTTCATTTATAACCAAACACTGATGGGGCTGGCACCCAATTCTGTAATCTATTATTATTTCCTTTGTTTTCTTTATATTTAGATGAAGATAGCTGGACCTAAACCAGTCTGCGAACTGATCCACCCAGGCCCTGTAGTTGGTCTCATCACTATTCAGTATTAACCCCACTATTGCTGTATCATCTGCAAATTTTATTGTAAGATGCTCAGGTGTATTACTTTTACACTCATTAGTGTAAAGAGTGAACAATACTGGTGAGATGACACTGCCTTGTGGGGATTTTGTGTTGGTCATAATGGGGGAGGACACAGCCTCATTTACCTTAACACACTGTGTTATCTCCGTCAGAAAGGACTCAACCCAACTTATTATGTTAGGATTTATCCCTAACTGCCCCAGCCTCTCCATCATTATGTGGGGCCTGATGGTGTTGAAGGCGGAGGAAAAATCTATAAGGAGAACCCGGACATATCGTTTGGTCTTTTCCAGATGGCAATAGATATAATGGAGCATTTACAGAAGGGCATCATCTGTGCTCCGCTTGTTTCTACAGGCAAACTGTAAAGGGTCGATATAACATTGCACATCATTTAGAATATGTCTCAGAACAATTCTCTCTAGGCTCTTCACCACGATTGATGTTAGGGCAACTGGACGATAATCATTTAAATCAGCTGGTCTTGCTACCTTAGGTACTGGTACTTTGAGTGAGGACTTCCAGGCTTTAGGAATGTATTGTGTATCTAATGACTTTTGAAAAACCTGGCAGAAAATGAGGCTAACTTTTTCAAAACCCTACCAATTATTTGATCTGGGCCTGGTGCTTTTTTAGAATCAATTTTATTAAAAACTCTACGCACATCATCTGCTGTAATAGTCGGAGGAGTACCATACTGTAGCTGCTGTCTAATGGCATCACACTCCAGGAGAAAATCTGATGTTTCGAACCGTGCATAAAAACCATTCAGTTCATTTGCAAATGCTTGATCATCTCCATTTCTAAACATTTCTAAAGAATGCTTTCAGCACCTTGTTGAATCAATGCCATGTAGAATTAAGGCAGTTTTGAAGGCGAAAGGGGGTCAAACAAAATATTAGTATGGTGTTCCTAATAATCCTTTAGGTGAGTGTATATTGTGTGTATACAGTATGTGCTGACTCTGTCATGACTATTGACTAATGGATGTCTTCAACAGGTAGAGCAGCTCACCGAAGAGCAGAAAAATTGTATGGTATAATACTATGCAGCAAACAGCATTTGGACTCAGAATGGCCATAAACATTATATGATAAGCTATATGTTCTTTAATGTTCTATAAATTATATAAGACTACACCCTTTTGTTACCTACAGGGCTGTGAAAAAGAAAGTTATAACAATGTAAAATAGTAACGAAAATGAGAAGTGGCCCGCTTTAAGTCCCCACAAACTATTTAAATTGGATTTGAGAGCTGGGGCCTTAGCTATATATATTTGATCTTACTATCATCTCTTTGATATGAACACGTGTGATTCAGAGATTGAGTGTACACAGAAAATGCACACACTCTCTTTCAGATGTGAAATCTATGAATAGTAGATTATCTTGAACTTGCATGAATGGTTTCATGACCTAATGATTGTCATTAACATATAAAAGATCACCAGTCATTGCCAAAATCTTTCATTTAGAATAGCGAGCCACTTTAACAGCTTACATTTCCAAAAACCTGCAGTACTATGGAGCTTATTATATGGTAAAACTAATTGAATTGGTATTGTGTAAATTAAAATTATTGACAAGTGTCATTTAACAAAACCGAATATTATGTGGCATTTAACATAGTTCTGAATTAGATTTTTTGCCCAAATATAATTCAGAACAGTTCAACCCAAATATTTAGTGTGCAGCACATTTTAAGGAGCACTGTTTCCTGATCCGGGGAGAGAAGACTAAAATGCCAGCTCATTTACATATGTAAAGGATTTGTCACTGATGATTCAAACACAAGTGAGTGTAGAGCAGTGTGGTTCTCAATTCCAGTCCTTGCGGCCCCATGCTCTGCACATTTTGTATGTTTCTCTTATGGCTTCAGACGTTTTTTCCGTGTGAAGTGGATGTCACAGGATATTCCACTATGAGTCCAGTTTGAAGCGAATGTATATGTTCCATTCAAAGTGCATTGACGTGTGAATTTAAACTGTATTTATGTACAGAGGTATATGAAGTCACACTTGTAAGTGTGTGAAGACATTTTGCAGAACAAATCCATGAATGAATGTTCCGAAGTGAGGTAAACTTCAACAGTTTTCTTCTGCTCATGGAGTAGGGAGCATGTCAATTGGAACACAGTTCATGCACGGAGCTCACTTCTAACGCGTTGATTATCTGAATCAGGTGTGTTAACAAAGAGAGACATGCAAAATATGCAGAGCTGGGGGGCGCGAGGACTGGAATTGAGAACCACTGGTGTAGAGTAGAGCTTGCTGGATAGCTGGCCAATCAGAGCACACCTCGCTTTATCAGACCGATAAGCTTTGTAAAAAATTATGTGTTTCAGAAAGGCAGGGCATAAAGGAGAAACAATAATGTACAGTATGTGGAAAATAATGTGCTTTTTTAACCTTAAACTGCATAAACACATTTCACAGATTACCCTGTGGATTAACTCTAACCCACATTCAATAAGATCTGAATTTCTGCATATTGAATTTTAGAATATTGAATTTGATATTCCGAATTTCCTCTTCATCTTAAAAACTTGAAGCTGTATTTTTAAAAACTGGATATTTGCAGTCTAATATTTCAGAACAAAAAATTTGCAGTTTGAAAATACATCTATAAATCTATAATAAATCTATAAACTAATATTCGGTTGTGTTAAATTTAAAATGTTTAATATTGCAGTAAAAAAAAAATTAGAACTGTTACATGCCACATAATATTCGGTTCCCTTTCAGTCGGTCACTCTCGACGCCATGTCGGTGACTGACGCAAAATGGGATATCACTTCGATAGACCAATCTATTTCGAGTGTAAACTAAACGAGCCAATGCACATTGGCATGCAATTATTGCATCCAGCTGCCGCTGATCACAGCGTGAGTATAAGAAGGCAACAGGTGCAATGCATACCAGCTTTTCGCTTCGAAGCCAAGCGAGAGTATCTTTCTGATTACCTCAACTGTTGACGGTGAACTACAAGTTCAGCATGCTCTGGGAAGCTTTCTTTGTTGGCGAGACGCATTTCAGTGGCCGTCGTTCCAGCATCGAGTGGATTGCACTCTTCAGGCTGCACCTGTCGTGTTGCAAGCGGCTATCTCCGCTGTGCATCTCAGCACTAAAAGAGCATTTCCTAAGAGAAAATTTCTTCTAAAAGAGCTCCATGGGTGCATCTTTTTAAAGACGACCGTGCCATTTCACCCGTGCGTTTCTGGATGCGGTCGTTATTTGGCACCGGGTGATGGTCACAATCGCTGCCTCACGTCTCTAGGCATCAAGCACGCTGAGGTGGTTTTCATGGATGAGTAATGTTCTCACTGTGGGGACATGACCATCTTGGAGCCAATGCTGCAAACCAGGCTCCGCTACCTTCAGGGGGTGGAGTCCCACTGCCGCGATCTGGGACTCGTTCTGGCGGCCGACAGAAGAGAACCACTTCCGGCAGTAGCAAGGGCGGTTTGAGGGTTACAGTGGTGGCAAACCCCACAGGGAACCAACCCTCTGGCAATCACCACTCCTCTTGCACCTCCGATCCAGTGGAGCAACCCACAGAATACGCTGGGCCCTCTTCAAGGAGCATACCAGCGGTATCCAGTTGGCCTCCCCCCGACCAGATGTCAATCTCAGCTCAGACCTGTTTGCTTCTCCAGAGACCGCTCACTGCCAAGTGAACTCTCGGCACGGACGCACTGGCACACAGCTGGTTGTGGGGCCTATGCAAATATGCATTTCCCCCAGTGAGCCTTCTTGTGCAGACACTGTGCAAAGTCCGGGAGGATGAGGACCAAGTCTTGCTAGTAGCGCCATATTGGCCCACTCGGACCTGGTTCCCCGAACTAGTGCTCCTCGCGACTAGTGCGATTCCACTGAGGAAGGATCTACTGACTCAGAGACGGGGCACCATACACGCACCACATACATTTACATTTACATTTACATTTAATCATTTAGCAGACGCTTTTATCCAAAGCGACTTACAAATGAGAACAATAGAAGCAGTCAGGTCAACAAGAGAACAACAACAGAATACAAGTGCCATGACAAGTCTCAGTTAGTCTAGTATAGAACGCATAGCCAGGTGTATTTAATTTTTTTTTTTTTTTTTTTTTTTTTTTTAATTAAATGAAAAAGACAAGAAGAGGAAAAGTACTGGTGTTAGTAGGTTAAGTGCAGGCGAAAAAGATGAGTCTTTAGATGTTTCTTGAAAGTGAGTAAAGACTCCGCTGTACGAATTGAGATTGGGAGGTCATTCCACCAGCTGGGCACAGTCCAGGAAAAGGTCCGTGAGAGTGATTTTGAATTTCTTTGGGATGGCACCACAAGGCGTTGTTCACTTGCAGAGCGCAAGCTTCTGGAGGGCACATAGGATTTAACCAGTGAGTTTAGGTAAGTTGGTGCCGTGCCAGTGGTTGTCTTGTAGGCAAGCATCAGTACCTTGAATTTGATGCGAGCAGCTACTGGTAGCCAGTGTAACCTGATGAGGAGGGGAGTAACATGAGCTTTTTTTATTGAAGACAACCCTCGCTGCTGCATTCTGGATCATTTGCAGAGGCTTGACAGTACATGCAGGAAGGCCCGCCAGGAGAGCATTACAATAGTCCAGTCTGGAGAGAACAAGAGCTTGGACAAGAAGTTGGGTTGCTTGCTCTGACAGGAAGGGTCTAATCTTCCTAATGTTGTATAAGGCAAACCTGCAGGACCGGGTCGTTGTAGCAATGTGGTCAGTGAAGCTTAACTGATGATCCATCACAACTCCTAGGTTTCTGGCTGTCCTCGAAGGAGTTATGGTTGACGAGCCCAGCTGTATAGAGAAGTTGTGATGAATCAATGGGTTAGCTGGAATCACCAGTAGTTCAGTTTTTGTAAGGTTAAGCTGAAGGTGATGGTCATTCATCCAGCAGGAAATGTCACTCAGACAGGCTGAAATGCGAGCAGCTACCGTCGGGTCATCAGGCTGTAATGAGAAGTAGAGTTGGGTGTCATCAGCATAGCAGTGATAAGAAAAGCCATGCTTCTGAATGACAGATCCTAAAGATGTCATGTAGATGGAGAAGAGAAGTGGTCCAAGTACTGAGCCCTGAGGAACCCCAGTAGCAAGGTGGTGTGACTTTGAAACATCACCCCTCCAAGACACACTGAAGGATCTGTCAGAGAGGTAGGACTTAACCCACAGGAGAGCAGTTCCAGAGATCCCCATCTTTCTGAGGGTGGACAGGAGAATCTGGTGATTAACAGTGTCAAAAGCAGCAGACAGGTCCAGTAAGATGAGTACCGAGGATTTTGAAGCTGCTCTTGCTAGTCGCAGGGCTTCAGTAACCGAGAGCAGAGCAGTCTCAGTTGAGTGGCCACTTTTGAAGCCAGATTGGTTGCTGTCCAGGAGGTTGTTCTGTCCAAGGAACATAGAAAGCTGGTTGAACACAGCCCGCTCAAGTGTCTTTGCAATGAATGGAAGAAGGGATACCGGTCTGTAGTTTTCAAGAAGCGCTGGATTTAGAGATGGTTTCTTGAGCAGTGGGCTTACCCGAGCCTGCTTGAATGCTAAGGGAAATGTTCCAGATTGAAGAGAGGAGTTGATAATGTGAGTAAGTGAAGGTATGACTGAAGAAGAGATCGCTTGAAGGAGGTGAGTGGGGATAGGATCAAGTGGACAAGTAGTAGGATGATTGGACAGGAGAATTTTGGAGACGTCCATCTCTGAGAGTGGGGAGAAGGAGGATAAAGAGTGTGCATCAGTCATTGTGAAGTTTTCCTCAGTCTGTGGTGTGGAGAATTGTTCACTGATGGATCTCGTCTTATTTGTGAAGAAAGTTGCAAAGTCGTCCGCTGTAAGAGTCGATGGAGGAGGTGGAGGCGGCGGATTAAGAAGAGAAGAGAAAGTCTTGAATAGTGTCCGAGCGTCACAGCAGCTGTTAATTTTGTTGTGGTAGTAGGATGTTTTAGCTGTTAAGACCTTTGCAGAGAAGGAAGAGAGGAGTGATTGATACACACTGAGGTCCGTAGAGTTTTTAGATTTCTGCCATTTCCTCTCTGCAGCCCTGAGTTTAGAGCGATGTTCACGGAGAACCTCGGACAGCCAGGGGGCAGATGGGGCAGTGCGTGCTGGTCTAGACAACAGTGGGCAAAAGTTGTCCAAGCAAGATGTTAAAGTGGAGCAAAGAGTGTCCGTAGCACTGTTCGTGTCCAGAGCAGAAAACTGAGAGAATGGTGGAAGAGAGGATGAAACCACAGCAGATAGGCGAGATGGAGAGAGTGAGCGTAGGTTCCGTCGAAAGGTGACCTGCGTTGGAGTGTATGCCACTTCAGGAGTAAGTGCTAGGTTAGCAGTAATGAGGAAGTGGTCTGAGGTGTGCAGTGGAGCAACTGAAGAGGTGTCCACAGAGCAACCACGCGTGTAGATGAGGTCAAGTTGGTTGCCCGATTTGTGAGTCGCTGTAGTGGACATGAGCTTGAGATCAAATGAGGTGAGCAGAGTTTTGAAGTCAGCAGCCTGGGGTTTATGTAAGTGGATGTTGAAGTCGCCAAGCAGTACCAGAGGAGTACCATCTTCAGGAAAGTTTGATAGCAGCACATCCAACTCCTCCAAGAAGTTTCCCAGTTGACCTGGAGGACGATAAATGACCACAAAGTGGATTTTAACAGGGTGGGTTACAGTAATGGCATGTGATTCAAATGAACCAGTACCTGTAGGTGATGGCTGAAGTTCAAATTTCCATTCTTTGGATATAAGGAGACCCGTACCTCCACCCCTCCCAGTGGTACGAGGAGTGTGGGAACAAGTGAAATTAGTAGAGAGGGCTGCAGGGGTGGCAGTATCTTCAGGTTTGATCCAAGTCTCTGTCAGTGCCATGAGGTTGAGACCGGAATGGGTAGCAATAGAGGAAATGAAATCTGCTTTGTTAACTGCAGAATGGCAGTTCCAGAGACCAACTGGAATAGAGAGCATAGTAGTAGAGGTCAGAGGGACATGGCGTAGGTTTGTCAGACAGGCCTTCCTGCAACGTACATAGCATGCTCTCCGAGTGTTAGTAGTGATAGTAGAGATCTGAAAGCACATAGTGACTACAAGTGTAAGATATATTTGAGAGCAAACTATACAAAGAGTGCAAAAAAAAAAGAGAGAAAAGCAATACTCAGGTGCCCTGTCGGTGTCCTTGCTCGGTGGAGTCGCGCAGGTAGAGTCGATTGTCTTTACACTCGTCGGTCTTCACACGAGGAGGGTTCACACGAGGGTTGCCGCGACCGCTGCCGCGGTGAAACCTACAAGACACGCTTACGCCTTGAAGTGGAACCTGTTCATCAAGTAGTGTTCTTCTCGCCAACAAGACCCTCGAAGATGCCCGATTGCGGTCGTGCTTTCCTTTCTTCAGCAAGGGCTGGAGCTAAGACTGTCTCCCTAATAGCCCTTTTCAGTTGATAATTCATGCCTAGAGTTTGGGCCGGCTGACTCCCAGGTAATCCTGAGGCCCGGCTACGTGCCCAGCGTTTCCACTACACCCTTCAAAGACCAAGTGGTGAACCGGCAAGCTCTGCCCCTGGAGGAGGCAGACCCAGCCATGGCTTTGGTCTTTCCCGTCCGAGCATTGAGATGCTACGTAGACCAGACACAAAGCTTCAGGACCTCAGACCAGCTCTTTGTCTGTTACGGAGGCTCGCAGAATGGGAATGCTGTCTCTAAGCAGAGGATGGCCCACTGGATTGTGGATGCCATAACCCTGGCTTATCAGGCACAGGGTGTGCCCTGCCCGTTCAGGTTGCGAGCTCACTCAACTAGAAGTGTTGCATCCTCCTGGGCGCTGGCTCGTGGCGCCTCACTGACAGATATTTGTAGAGCTGTGGGCTGGGCGCTCGCTAGGTTCTATAGCCTTCGTGTGGAGCCGGTATCCTCCTCTGTTTTCACCTCAAATGGGTAGTGGCACAGAGAGGCGCTGGCTAGGGTCGGTTTGGCAAAACTGCTCCAGAGTGTCCGTACTGTAGACCCTGTTGAGATACTCCATCACCCTAGGCAGTGGCGGAATGTCCGGCACCAGGCCTTCAAGATGAATCCGAGAAAACCATGGAAGGCTGGGTTCCATATTGAGACCTAAGCGGTACTCGTATATGTATAGTCCACGGTATAACCTTAGAGCACGTGTTTCCCCAGGAGGGTTTTAATCACCTCAGATTTCTACCTCTGGGCTATTCCTGATCAGGTAAATCTTAAACTGCATGCTCATGCCAGAAAACTGCTTTCTACAGAATTTACTACAGAATTTTTAAATACTGAATTTGATATTCCGAATTTCCTCTTCATCTTGAAAACTTGAAGCTGTATTTTTAAAAACTGGATATTTGCAGTCGGATATTTCAGAACAAAAAAATTGCTGTTTTAAAATACATGTCTATAAGCTAATATACAGTTGTGCTCAATTTAAAATGTTTAAAATTCAAACGGGTTAAATCTAGAATTTATTATCCTCATGTTTGTGGTCTATCACATTTTGAAGATCTTATAAAATCTTTTTGTGTGTACCCAGCATAGGATAAAATCTGTGCATACACACGCTTTATTAATGAGGCCCCTGGATTTTACATTGACCATTCCAAGTCATTCGTTTGTGGTTTTGCATTATTTGGGTCATTTTGTTGAAAGGTCCACTTGCTTACCACTTAACTTTTTAACAGATGGCCTCATGTCATCCTCAAGCACTCTTCGATGTAATGTAGAATTCATAGTTTATATTATGATAGCACGTTTGCCAGTCTCAAAGGCAAAATACCCACAGATAATTATAATACTCTGGTAATGATTCACAGTTGGTAAGAGTTGGTTCTTTTTTTTTTCTTTTTTTTTTTTTTCTTTTTTTTTTTTAAGCAGAGTGTTTTTTACCAAATGTGCTGTTCTACATTGACTCACCTGTCCATAATACATTAAATTAGAAGTTAATTTTGGTATTGGACAGTGTCTTTTTTTGTGTGTGTGCAGCCTCTTTCTAATGTTTAATTAAATAACATTTGTTGTGAAGAGCTGCCTGTACATATTACACTATATGACACCCTGGACTTCTTTCGGACTTCCTGTAGTATTTCACGCTTTGCTTTTAAAGTGAATTTGGTGGGATGGCCCAGCCTGGAACGATTGTTCTGTCAGTTGTTCAAAGCCATCTCCATTCATAGATTATTTTACATACAATGGAATGATAAAATAGTTTTTTCACAGTACTGTATGTTAATAAATTTGAAACATTAGTAACACTGCAGCATTACCAATGAAAAGAAACTGGCGGATTTTAACACCCAACTAATAAAAATAAAAACAATAGACTTTGTGCAATAATGGTTTACTCAATTGACCCACAATAAGAATATTATTAAGTTGTTCATGAGATAGAAACTGTACTGAACTGTACACAACTAACAGCTAAAGATCTGTGTTCGTGTTTTTAGAGTTCCGTGCAGCATTTGATTTTTTCGTTTAGAATGCTGAGGATGGCTGTATTAGCACTAAGGAGCTTGGCAAAGTGTTGAGGATGCTGGGGCAGAACCCCACAACAGAAGAACTCCAAGAGATGATTGATGAGGTGGATGAGGATGGTAAAGTCCAGAACATCCTAAAATTAGTAACGTTCCAGAACCCTAACTTGTAATGAACTACCAAGTAGTAAGTTACATTTTTTACAGACTCGTTTACCATTGATAATAATCTTCATATTTTACTGAATAATATATAGTAATAACTGAAAAACAAAAGGAACATCCCACAGAAAAAAAAAAGAAAAAAAAACTCAAAGTGCAGAATTAAAATGTCTAAAAACTAAATGTTAGTGGAGGTACTGTCATTAAAATAAGTTAATGTTGGTGTACTTATGCAGGCAGTTGTACTGTGGATTTTGAGGAGTTTTTGGTCATGATGGTGAGATGCATGAAAGATGATAGCAAAGGAAAGTCTGAAGAAGAACTGGCAGAACTCTTCCGTATGTTTATTCTTAAGCTGAACTAAGAGAACTGACCTATGGTGGGTCTAGGGGTTTCTGATGGTTTTTGAATATACCTGGATAGGAATTAAGATGGTTACATTGATTTTGAATAATTGAAGCTGATGCTGGAAGCTACAGGTGAAACCATCACTGAAGATGACATTGAGGAACTGATGAGGGACGGAGACAAAAACAATGATGGAAAAATTGATTATGATTGTAAGCAAGCATTATGTTGCATTCAAGTTAAATGGAAGTAAAAAAAAATAAAAAATAAAAACCTTCCAAATGAATCCCGATGTGTCCCTTTTTCATGTATTTCCACTATCCTTCTATTGAGTTCTTGGAGTTCATGAAAGGAGTGGAATAAATAATGAAGAAATGTCTTCCTGGTGATTCTCCCTGGATTGTCAGTACACAAAAGGAGAGTAAATATTCAAGTATGATGAGAAAGATCAACAGAGAGTCCCAGTCCATGATGTATCATTATTGTGCTTATAATTTTCAGGTCAATATTTTCAGAAGATTTTATTATTTTACAAATGTAAACATTTCAAGGCCAAATTTGTGAAATTTTAAGACTTTGTTTGGGTTTAATTTGTCTAAGAATTATAGCCTCTATAGTTATCAGTGACAGTATTCATTGGGTGGTGTGGTATGTTGTAGTAGCTGTTTTGTATGACTGAAGATTCAGTCCCCTAAAAAGCAAGCAAAGAGACATACCACCCTGACCAAGACACTAAACCTCAGGTTACTCCAGGAGGACTTTACCTGTAAAAAGTTAACTTAAAGGCGTCATATGATGCAGTTTCAGATTTTACTTTCTCTTTGGAGTGTTACAAGCTGTTCCTAAATAGATGAAGATCCCTAAAGTTGCAAAGACTAAAGTCTCAAACCCAAAGAGATGTTCTTTTTAAAAATTGAGACTCGTCCACGCCCTCCTAAAATGCCTTGTTTAAACATACCCACGATGTGGGAAGATCTGCATTATGCCGCCAAGATGTTCACACAAAGATAGAAGATAGAACTTTCATTTGCGCTGTTGCCGCCTGCGCTACGTCGTGGAGATGCTGTGTGTTTCCTTGTGAAAGCAAAACTACTTTGTTTGGCCTTCCAAAGGAGGACACAACTTGAAATCTGTGGTTAAGTTGTATTTACAACACTGTTCTGGAGCAGTTCAACCCAAATATTCAGATGTGTCCAGAGCATTTTATGGATGACTGTTTCCTGATGCTGGGAGAGAAGACTAGAATGCTGACTGTTCTGACTCACAGTCTGTAAGTACAATTTTATATGTAAAGAATTGGCCACTGATGATTCAAACGCGAGTTCTGGGCAGTGTAGACCTCGCTTTGCAGACTGATGAGCTTTGTAAAAAACGATGCCTTTCAGAAAGGAGAATGTGGGAAAAAAATGTTTTTTTTAACCTTAAACTGCATTTCATTACACCAAATACACAAAATAATGTTCTTTTTAGCAACATCATATGACCACTTTAAAGTCTATTTAAATAAAAATGTCTGCTATATGACTAAAGTGACATTTTTACTATAAAAAAATAAAATAAAAAATTAATAAAAAAAAGAACAAAGATCTGTACTGTAGAGAGTATTTTACCTTGTGTTATTCAGTCCCCCTCATGCTAATAATTTCAGAGAGACTGTCATGGGCACCATACACTCTATTTTCACATTCTACAGCCTAAGTTGGTCATGGAAAGTGAGAAGGAAACGCGGATAGCTATAGTAACAGAGACAAAATAGTATAGAGACAAACAGAGAAAGGCTTCGGTTCTGGCAGCAAAAGGAAATAAAATATTAATCCTCCTCCTGACATGAGAGAATTTGCGTGTAGGGAGTATACTGAATAGGGTGCATAATAGGGTTAAAATTAGCTTGGGTCATAAATAATGACTGAAGTAGTGCTAACCTGTTCAACACAATTAATAGTTTTCTTTTTTCTTTCTTTGCCTTTTTCAGTGGTGATTAGGGCAACACCTTGTGGTTGCTCCACCTCATTGTTTCACAAATGTTTCCTCTTGATTGCTAGTTTGTCAGGAGTGGGGTGAAATGAAAGAGTAATTTTCAGGTTTATGATATCCTATCTCTAAATGTAAATGGGCTATATTTAAAGGAGTAACCTGGTGATTAAATTAAAGAAAGAGAAACTTAATTTAGCATTTTTGCACAAAACTTCAATGATGAACAATTAAACTGGTTTTCTTTTCAAATATTATTTATTATATAAAGCAGGTAAGAAAAGTGGAGTTGCAAAATAGGCAATATTCTGAGATCCCTGAACATCACTGATTGTATCAAGAAAAAAAAAGTAAAGCGATCCTCTCCTTAGGTCATGTTGAGAATTTAGATTCACTCTGTTGAGAATTTTTTATCAAGCCATACATAGCTTCGGATTCAGTTTAGCATCAATGTTAGTATTTACAATTTAACTGTTTTACAATGAGGATGCAGACGGATGTAAACTATACGGATGCCCACTGCAATACTAATGATAATCTCGCTGTAATGGCAAAATATTGAACATAGCTTTGACATAGCAATGGTGATCGCTGATAGCAATGCCCTCTTTCAAGTCAAGTAATTTGTATAGTGTTTTATACAATACTGTTTGGGTCAATGCAGCTTTACAGTGTTTAATAGTAAAATAGATTGTCCATTGCTGGACCATTTTTGCTTCATAGTAAGGTTCATTATCCTGCTGAAAGAGGCCAGTGTGTGTCAAAGTTCAAGATATTGCCATGGCCTCCAAATTCCCCAGATCTCAAGTAACATATTTAACCTTGCAATCACAGAGAGAGAGGGGAGGCATGGCATTACAGTGAGATTATCAGTTAGTCGCTGATGTTAAGAACACTAGCACTGTGGTGATGTTGAAACTCTGTATCATATTGGAAAGATATACAGATTTATCTGATAGACACAGAAATACAGTCAGTTCTGGGATGTCTATAACTGGTGAAAGTCATACATATCTATTACATAATTTATGTGCGGGCCAGTCTGTTGAAGGTGGATAAATTCTTCCTGCCTGGCCTGTGATCAACTCTTTGCTCCATCTTTGTTAGACCAAAGATGTACAGTAGGGTCTGGACCTCCCATGGCATTACCACTCTCTGAAAAATTATAATAAAATGATTGGACCTCACAAAGAATGAAGAGTTGCCACAGGAACATAATTAACGTCCAATTCATTATCAGACAAGCCTCAAAGACACTAAATATTGTTAACGTTTGTTGAAATTGAAACAGTTTAGAAAGAGAAGAACTGGCTCTCCTGTTGTGGCATTGGCTCTACCACCAAAATTGTGTTTTTCCTTCAATCCCACTACTCATCCTGTACATTTCCCTCATTAGAGAGCATAGCTCTGTTAACTGAAAATAATATTAATGCATTATGGATAGACATGATATCATCATGAACACAAATTTAATTATAGCTGTCAAAGAAGCTGTATCATAACCATAACCACATAAATATTCACAACCAAAAACTGTCAGCTAAAATTACATAATTAACATTTAATTAAATTTCAAAGGTTATGTCTCAATTAGGTTTATTAAACACTGGCAAAATATTCACATTCAAGAGCACCACCAAACCATTACAACAGATCACCTTTTATTAATTAAGCTTTAAGTATAAACCAGACATTTGCCGTGAACATAAAACATTACTCTTGAGAGCTATTTGAGCAAGTGATTCACTACAATAATTGTACACAAAAAAACAATATGTGAAAATGTTTCTGGTACTCTTTTTCCCTAATATTTAATTACAGTGCACAACATGTTTTACTTTAAAACAAAGCCTTAATTTACATATTATGTGGTCAAAACATGTCATTTCTAACAACAACAAAAAAACATCTATGGACAGACTACAGGCCACAGAACTATGTGGGAAACAGCAGAAAAACTAAAAAACTAAAATTGGATGCAAACATGCACACCACCAATAAATAATAATCAAATAATTTACACATATTTACAGTTATAAAATGGTTAGTTCCATTCCTCGATTCTGATTGGTCAGCAGCTGCGTTTTATTCATGATACTGCTTCAATCAACGGTTCTGTGTATCACTAAGAAGCACTTTTAGCAACATAAGAAATCAATAATATCACTTTGAAATAGTTTTATTTATTTTGTATTTCGGCAGAAATAACTGTTATTTATTTATTATTATTATGAGTAGGGGATGAATGGGGGGTGGCATTTAGGAAAAACTGAGGGATTTGTGTTACAGGAGATTTATTAGTTAGAATAACTTCCAGAAAAAAAAAATCCTGATAATTTACTCACCCTCATGACATCCATGATGTTAATGTCGCAAAGAAATTAAGGATTTTGTGTTGAGGATTTTTCTCCATAAAATTTACTTCAGTGAAGGCCAATGGGCTGAAGGTCCAAATTGCTGTTTCAGTGTAGCTTCATATGGCTCTACATGATCTCTGTAATTTCAATCGACCCAGTTTTTACAAAGCGAAAGTGTAAAGAAAGTTAAATGCCCTTTACAAAAAAAAGGTAAAACAACGAAGTTGGAGGAGAAAATTCAATTTTTCGTGATTGTGTAATGCATGAATTTGCAGACGTGTATCGCAGAGCTAGTGCAAGACATGCATTTGTGGTTAAAAAGCATATTAATTTTTATTTTTTAGAAAATGACAGATCGTTTTGCTCTGTAAGACCCCTGTTCTTTGGCTGGGATAGTAAAGAGACCTTTGTAGCTGCATTGAAACTGCAATTTGGACCTTCAAACCAATGGCCACCATTTAAGTCCATTATATGGAGAACAATTTTGGAATGTTTTCTTCAAAAAACATAATTTTTTTGCGCCTGAAGACAGAAGACATACACATCTTGTATGACATGGGGGTGAGAAAATTAGGTAATTTTTATTATGGAAGTGAACTAATCCTTTTATATAAAATGGAAACCTGGCTCCCTTTAAACAAACAGCAACAAAATAAAATGTTATTAATAAACATTTTCTTACATATAACCAAATACATAGTTTTGTATCTAAGAAGCTCAAGAAGCATCTGGATGTGTTCGGTCTGTTCTCTTTAGAGGAACAGCCACAAAAATTGAATGTACTTGATCAACACTTGCTTTTACATTATATAGGCCTACTGTTGAATTTAAACAGGGATAGATGTTATTGGACGATGGGGAGTTGATTCTATGTTGAGAAGGAAAGTAGCAGACCGGAAAGCAGTATGTAGGACCCCATTCTCCTAACTCAACATGGGAAATTTAGTTTTTAAAGATACATATTGCTATATATTAGTCTGGCACAAAGACATTCAACTAACCATGATCAATGCTTCAGTAGATCTAAGAGCTGTAAGGGAACTGTTTTACACTGTTTTGGGGAATGTTTTATGGTCTAAAACTTTTGGTCAGGTGTTTTGCTAGAAACAAATATTTTCTCTTGCTCATTGTTTAGTAAGAGTTCTTACTAGAACCAGGAAGTATGACCATACTAATATGCTTTTAATATAGAAATCCGTTAAAGGATTTTTAGGCTACACATCCCATTACACCCGATGTACTTGCTACATCATTAGAAGAATGGCATCCACGCTAATAGTAGTCTGTTTCTCTCTTATTCCAAGGTCACCGTAGCCACCAGATCTAGTCTGTAGGGTCACTGCAGTCACCCAGATCCAGTACGTATCCAGACCAGATGGTGGATTGGCACCTAGAAAGAACCTCTACATCCCTGAAAGACAGCGGAGATCAGGACAACTAGAGACCCAGACAGATCCCCTGTAAAGACCTTGTCTCAGAGGACCACGAGGACAAGACCACAGGAAACAGATGATTCTTCTGCACAATCTGACTTTGCTGCAGCCTGGAATTGAACTACTGATTTCGTCTGGTCAGAGGAGAACTGCCCCCCCAACTGAGCCTGGTTTCTCCTAAGGTTTTTTTCTCCATTCTGTCAGCGATGAAGTTTCGGTTCCTTGCCGCTGTCACCTCTGGCTTGCTTAGTTGGGGTCACTTCATCTACAGCGATATCGTTGACTTGATTGCAAATAAATGCACAGACACTATTTAAACTGAACAGAGATGACAACACTGAATTCAATGATGAACTGTCTTTAACTATCATTTTGCATTATTGACACACTGTTTTCCTAATGAATGTTGTTCAGTTGCTTTTACGCAATGTATTTGGTTTAAAGCGCTATATAAATAAAGATGACTTGACTTGACTTGCTGTTTTGTCTTCATTGTAAATTAGTTTTGTTCATTATTGTTTGTTAGGTATCTTTTATATTAGTTGTTTTTGTAGTACTTTTGGATACTTGTAAAGAGGGTACTTTGCCCACCCATCTTTTTATGATAATTTTAAAACATGCTTTAGTGTGAGTTTTACAATGTCTTTTGGGGTGGAAACACTAGTGTGGCTGCAGTGATGGCTCATTGGGTGAGCTAGGCAATCCGGGTCTCCCCCTGTAGTTTTGATATTTTATTTAAATTTTATCATGTTTATTTTTTCCCTTGTTGATTTGCAATACCTTCTATATAAAATACATATTTGGGTAACTAAGAGGTAACTGTCTGGAAGGTATTTATCAGTGAATTGTTTTTAAGAACATGGAATAAAATTTGGTGTGAAAGTCCCGAGGTGATGTAGTTGGCTACCTTAAGAGTTTATTTGAGATTCTGCTTAAAGTGAACTTCTTTGTTCAGTTTGGTTATTAGTTTCTATCCGCCTTACCATCCCGTCACAATCTGGTGTAGTCGGCAGGGTACTTTCCCAGTTGAGGCTGAGAAGTTCTGTTCAAGTTTGAAATTGTTTATGGGAAGACAAAACAACAGTAGGCTCCATTAGGTTTAGTGGGTATTTCGTTTTTTTCGTTTTTTTTACATTACATTACATTTAATCATTTAGCAGACGCTTTTATCCAAAGCGACATACATATGAGAACAATAGAAGCAGTCAGGTCAACAAGACAACAACAACAGTATACAAGTGCCATTACAAGTCTCAGTTCTAGTACAGAACGCATAGCCAGGTATATTTATTATTTTTAGTTTTATTATTTTTTTCTTATTATTTGTCATCTTTGTACAAGCAGTAATTTCAGTGTTCCCTTTACTATTTCCACAGCCACTGAGAGTGGTGTATGTCCCTATGGAATGGCGGTGTTCAATGTTTAGAGGTAGGTGTGGTCCAATTCTGCTTGAGTGGGTGGAAGAAGTAGAGGCTAGTGTGCGTGCTCATCACTTATCTTCTGTGGATCAAGCATTTTTTATCACTTAGAAGGGGAAGCGAGGGAGGAGATTAAATACCGATCGTAGGAGGAAAGGGAGGACCCTATAAAAATTCTAGCTATTTTACAAGAACTTTATGGGTGTTCACAGTCCTGCGTAGCTTTACAGGAACCGTTCTTCTCCCAAAAACAACAGGAAGGTGAGTCATTTCAGGAGTTCTCATATGCCTTGTTGTGTTTAATGGAGAAGGGGGAAAAAATGCCCCCCATGCTATGTCTAATGTAGATGCTTTATTGTGCGATCAATTTGTAGAGTATGTCTATGACTGTGCCGCAGAGCCTGATTTTACCAAGTGAGACATGTTCCTGGAACAACATTGTGATTAACCAATCAGATTTGAAGAACCAGTTTACAGATTTTGTGAAATTTATGCTTAAAATCACTGTTTGGTGCTTGTACATCAGTGTCATTCATCTATCATTTCCTCTGATTTTAGGGATTACTCATGGTTAAGGTTAGGTTTAGGGATATGGTCAAGAATACATTTTAGAGTAAAATGTTGTTCCAGGGTCAACAAAATATGTTGATCTAGGAACACATCTAACTCAGCACATTTGTTCTCCATCATGGAGGGTTTCTTCTCTGAGCACTGTGTCTCTTTTGGGCCAGCCCAACTTCATTCTTGTCATTGGCTACAGCTTCAGGATGCCAATGGCCTAGCCATACCATATGTAGGGTACATTGAGGTGGACATGGAGCTTTGTGGGAAGGTAATGTCTAGGTGTGGGGTGTTAGTAGTTAAAGATCCTCCAGGAAGTAGTTCTAGAGTCCCAGGGGTGAAAGGGATGAATGTCCTCAAAGAATGTTATGCGGAGTTGTTTGGTTCTGCATTGTTTGAGGTACCTTCAGTAACACAGGCCCTAAGTTCAGTTCACCAGGTCTTGCAGCAGTGTTATCATGTGAAGGCAAAGCCCTTTATGGATTCTTTAGGTCAGGTAAGAGTACCGGGGAAAAGGGCTTTGTCGTGGTCCAGTTGTTTCCATTAAGTTGGTGCCTGTTTCTGTCAGGGATCTGCAAGAAATGGGACCCATGTGCAGAAGGAGCAGACAAGGGTATTTTATTTAAAAAAAAAAAAACTTAGACTGGAACAGCTGGGGGAATTTGCAGTGTAACGGTTCAAACAGGTGGGCAGGGCGGACAACAATACGGGGCAGGAGGGATGACCACTGAGACAGTCCAAGATAACCACGGCCCAAGCACAGAGTAGGCAGCTCCAGAGGAAGGGCCAGGTAGACACAGGGAACCCGTAGCTTCAAGTGAAACTCAAATGTCACCAGTCTAGTCACCAGGTAGAGACTCACAAGACCAGAGACTTGACACGTCAGAGAGGTGAGCTGCTTCCAGGCAGTGGGGTTCAGTGGCCAGGAAATCTGAGTGGGGACAAGACAGGACAATACACAAAAACAAGACTAGACTCAAATTGACAAAATAAACAAAACTATCCAAATAAATAAATCAGAGTTTAAAAACAAAAAGCCAAGATCCAAAAAGGAACTGCACTCTCAAACTGAGTAAATGAAACCCTAAATCAAAAGATAATAACAAAAACTAGATTAGGATGTACACAATCAAAAAACAAGAACTAAAAAGTCAAAAAGGAACTGAGGATATTGATTAACTAGACAAGAGATCAAAAACAACTTGAGCAAGATCAAAAGGATAAATCCTGGCCCAAGAAACAGGTAAACACCAAAAACAAACCAGCAGAGACACAAGGAGAGAGAATGCGATATATAGAGTAGTACACATGAGGATCAGGTGAAAACAATCAAGAAGACAAGGGCTAAACAAGGGGGCGTGACCAGGGGTAACAAGGAGGTGGGACAAGAGGAGCACGTGGCAGACACGAACAAAGACAGAACCATATGCTTAGACACAAAACAAACAAAGAAACATGGAACAGAGACAACATGGACAGGACTGTCAGGGCAGGATCCTGACAGCTATGTGTTCTGCCCACTATGCTGGGCTTTCTTTCTTGTTTGAGCCTCCAAGTACTGGGCTACCAGCTGGGTTGTTGGCCTCTACATCATTGGTTGGGGTGATTGGTAGTACAGTATACATTCTGGTAGTTAATGTGGGAACTACAGATATTGTACTATATCCCTGCACTGTAATTGGTACTACAACCAGTGTTGTTAGTCTACCAGCCTGAGGTAAAAGAGGTTAGGGCTGCTACCGCAACTGTGTTTTCCGGGAAGCATCTGCTATCCAGGATATGATAGAAGCTCTTGATCTGTCACCTCTTTCTGAACAAGATCAGCATGATGTACGATTGATATAAATATAGTTCTTTTTTCTCCTTTCATGACACAGATTAAAACTAGAGGTATTTCGTATTGCTTGGCGGGAAAGTAGCATATCCTACCGAAAAGCATTAAAAACTGCTAGATCTGATTACTTTTCTTCTCTTTTAGAAGAAAACAAACATAACCCCAGGTATTTATTCAATACAGTGGCTAAATTAACGAAAAATAAAGCCTCAACAAGTGTTGACATTTCCCAACACCACAGCAGTAATGACTTTATGAACTACTTTACTTCTAAAATCGATACTATTAGAGATAAAATTGCAACCATTCAGCCGTCAGCTACAGTTTCGCATCAGACAGTGCACTATAGACCCCCTGAGGAACAGTTCCACTCATTCTCTACTATAGGAGAGGAAGAATTGTATAAACTTGTTAAATCATCTAAACTTACAACATGTATGTTAGACCCTATACCATCTAAGCTCTTAAAAGAGGTGCTTCCAGAAGTCATAGGTCCTCTTCTGACTATTATTAATTCCTCATTGTTATTAGGACATGTCCCCAAAACCTTCAAACTGGCTGTTATTAAGCCTCTCATAAAAAAGCCACAACTTGACCCCAGAGAACTAGTTAATTATAGACCAATCTCGAATCTCCCTTTTCTGTCCAAGATACTAGAAAAGGTGGTATCCTCACAATTATATTCCTTCTTAGAGAAAAATGGTATATGTGAGGATTTCCAGTCAGGATTTAGACCGTATCATAGTACTGAAACTGCTCTCCTTAGAGTTACAAATGATCTGCTCTTATCATCTGATCGTGGGTGTATCTCTCTATTAGTTTTATTGGATCTTAGTGCTGCGTTTGACACAATTGACCACAACATTCTTTTGCATAGACTTGAACACTTTGTTGGCATCAGTGGAAGTGCATTAGCATGGTTTAAATCGTACTTATATGACCACCATCAGTTCGTAGCAGTGAATGAAGATGTATCATATCGATCACAAGTGCAGTATGGAGTACCTCAAGGCTCAGTTCTAGGGCCGCTACTCTTCATGCTTTATATGTTACCCTTGGGAGATATCATCAGGAAACATGGTGTTAGCTTTCACTGTTATGCTGATGATACGCAGCTCTATATTTCCTCGCAGCCCGGTGAAACACACCAATTTGAAAAACTAATGGAATGCATAGTCGATATAAAAAATTGGATGACGAGTAATTTCTTACTGCTAAATTCAGAAAAAACAGAGGTGTTAATCATAGGGCCTAAAAACTCTACTTGTAATAACCTAGAACACTGTCTAAGACTTGATGGTTGCTCTGTCAATTCTTCGTCATCAGTTAGGAACCTAGGTGTGCTACTTGATCACAATCTTTCCTTAGAAAGCCACGTTTCTAGCATTTGTAAAACTGCATTTTTCCATCTCAAAAATATATCTAAATTACGGCCTATGCTCTCAATGTCAAATGCAGAAATGTTAATCCATGCATTTATGACTTCAAGGTTAGACTACTGTAATGCTTTATTGGGTGGTTGTTCTGCACGCTTGGTAAACAAACTACAGCTAGTCCAAAATGCAGCAGCAAGAGTTCTTACTAGAACCAGGAAGTATGACCATATTAGCCATCCTGTCCACACTGCACTGGCTCCCTATCAAACATCGTATAGATTTTAAAATATTGCTTATTACTTATAAAGCCCTGAATGGTTTAGCACCTCAGTATTTGAATGAGCTCCTTTTACATTATACTCCTCTACGTCCGCTACGTTCTCAAAACTCAGGCAATTTGATAATACCTAGAATATCAAAATCAACTGCGGGCGGCAGATCCTTTTCCTATTTGGCGCCTAAACTCTGGAATAACCTACCTAACATTGTTCGGGAGGCAGACACACTCTTGCAGTTTAAATCTAGATTAAAGACCCATCTCTTTAACCTGGCATACACATAACATACTAATATGCTTTTAATATCCAAATCCGTTAAAGGATTTTTAGGCTGCATTAATTAGGTAAACTGGAACCGGAACACTTCACATAACACCCTATGTACTTGCTACATCATTAGAAGAATGGCATCTACGCTAATATTTGTCTGTTTCTCTCTTGTTCCGAGGTCACCGTGGCCACCAGATCCAGTCTGTGTCCAGATCAGAGGGTCACTGCAGTCACCCGGATCCAGTACGTATCCAGACTAGATGGTGGATCAGCACCTAGAAAGGACCTCTACTGCCCTGAAAGACAGCGGAGACCAGGACAACTAGAGCCCCAGATACAGATCCCCTGTAAAGACCTTGTCTCAGAGGAGCACCAGGACAAGACCACAGGAAACAGATGATTCTTCTGCACAATCTGACTTTGCTGCAGCCTGGAATTGAACTACTGGTTTCGTCTGGTCAGAGGAGAACTGGCCCCCCAACTGAGCCTGGTTTCTCCCAAGGTTTTTTTCTCCATTCTGTCACCGATGGAGTTTCGGTTCCTTGCCGCTGTCGCCTCTGGCTTGCTTAGTTGGGGTCACTTCATCTACAGCGATATCGTTGACTTGATTGCAAATTAAAACAGACACTATTTCAACTGAACAGAGATGACATCAATGAATTCAATGATGAACTGCCTTTAACTATCATTTTGCATTATTGAGACACTGTTTTCCAAATGAATGTTGTTCAGTGCTTTGGCGCAATGTATTTTGTTTAAAGCACTATATAAATAAAGGTGATTATTGATTTCACCCTTCTTGAGCAGGCCCATAATTGTATGGAAAATGTGCTTATTATGAAAGACGTGTTCTTGAAATTCATGCAGGCTGTCATTACCCGGGACCAACGTGCTTCCATGGTGGCTCAAGTTCTGGTCACAGAGTGATTCTATAAATTTGGGGTACCAAGCCAGCTGCACTCGGACCAGGGACAAAGTTTTGAGAGCTCTTTGATTCAGCAGTTTTGCGGCCTATACTGGGTCTCCAAGTCACAAACTACCCCGTATTATCCCGCTGTCAATGAGCAGTGTGAACAGTTGAACCGAACCCTGCATAATCTTTTGCAAACTCTGCCTATAACGAGGATGAGGGATTAGACGGCTTGCCTCCCTCAGTTGCTCTTCTGCTACAATACTACTCCTCATTAATCCACGGGCGAGTCCCCTTATTATTTGATGTTTGGCCAAGATCCCAAGCTGCCTGTTGATTTTCTGCTGGGTAGGATTGAGGACTGTGTGGCAGGTGGTATACATAACTGGGTCATCCAGCATCAAGTTCGACTTCAGATGGCATTTGAAGGGGCAAGATGTCGAACGAGGGTGGCGGCAGACTCCTGGCAGAGAAACTTTGACCGTCATGTGCAAGGGTGTCCCCTGAAGGAGGGACAATTGGTACTCCTGTGTGGCCACTCTATTTGAGGCCACAATAAGATCCAAGACCACTGGAATTCTGTCCTTTACCAAGTGCTAAAAGCCCACACCGAAAGGAGAGCAGTGTACACTATTGCACCAGCCCATGAACTAAGATCAAGCATGTACATCGCACGTTGTCGAATTACATCGCCACTTGGAGTCCAGAGAGAGGTTTGGTGGCTGGTGGTCAAGTGGAGGCTGGGCTATCCCAGGGGGGTGAAGAGGAAGAGTTGGAAGATGGCTGGGTCCTGGTCTCCTGGCCTTTTTTCACTCAAGCCAGACTAGAACCAATGACCCCTGTTTTGTGAACATCTACCACCCCTGCAATTTCGCCCCCAAGCCAATTGAATTATGGTACCATCGAGCCCAAACAACCTGTGGCTGTAGTTTCTCGCCCCACTTCAGTGTTGGGGGATAATAGATTGAGGAGGACCACTCATACTACTGCTGGACAACACGCTAACCTTCACCATCTGCCCATATCAGTGCAGGGTAGGGAGAGAGGTGCTATGAATTCTCAGATGGTTGTGCCTCAGATGGGTGTGACCTTGGAGCTGAGATTTATGGGTAGGTGGTTCATCGTCGGGTGACGATCCAAATAGGTGGGGTGGATTGTAGCCAAATAGGACTATTCTCTTTAAACCCCCTGGTGGTAAACATGAATAATCTGCTCTAGTAATGAGCAGTTTTAAGTAACCAGCTGATTAATCATTACCATGATTGCCCTTTTAATCAAAGCAGAACGCACAAATGGCTGAGGGTGCGTATAGCCATTTCTGGTTACCTTTGGCTTGTTTCGTTGGCCTTCTCTGGCGGAGTCATGTGGTTCAGGTCATTTTAATTTCCCTCTGTTTACTCTCAGGTATGTGGATGAGTGAAATATGGCATGTGATTTGTTGTAATATAGGTGTGTAAGCTAGAGTCCATGTTCTGCAGCCATTAAATACAGCCCAAAGTTCAGCAAGAGTATACTGCAGCATGCAGTCATTTTGTATGCAGTGTGGTGACGCTGTGAGTATGACCCCTTTGTGGTGCCCTGTTGTATTTTTTTTTTTTTTATGCTTAATTCTCTTGGCTCGGAGTATGTGTGTGAAAGTGTGTGTGCCAGGTTTCCAAGTATTCCCAGCCAGTGGTGCGTACCTTTATGAACCATCTCTTTGCTGCACGTCCAAACGAAACACTGGCTATTAATTTCACCCTTCTTGAGCGACCTGCTTGGTATGGTATGCTTGGTATGCATAATGGTATGGAAAATGTGCTTATTATGAAAGACGTGTTCTTGAAATTCATGCAGGCTGTCCCTACCCGGGGACATAACTGAATTCAATGATGAACTGCCTTTAACTATCATTTTGCATTATTGAGACACTGTTTTCCAAATGAATGTTGTTCAGTGCTTTGACGCAATGTATTTTGTTTAAAGCACTATATAAATAAAGGTGATTGATTGATTGACCAACGTACTTCCATGGTGGCTCAAGTTCTGGTCACAGAATGTGATTCTATAAATTTGGGGTACCAAGACAGCTACACTCGGACCAGGGACAAAGTTTTGAGAGCTCTTTGATTCAGCAGTTTTACGGCCTGTGACTTGGTCTCCAAGTCACAACTACCCTATATTATTCCGCTGTCAATGAGCAGTGTGAACGGTTTAACCGAACCTTGCATAATCTTTTGCAAACTCTGCCTGTAACAAGGACGAGGGATTAGACGGCTTGCCTCCCTCAGTTGCTCTTCTGCTACAATACTACTCCTCATTAATTCACGGGCGAGTCCCCTTATTATTTGATGTTTGGCCAAGATCCCAAGCTGCCTGTTGATTTTCTGCTGGGTAGAACTGAGGACCCTGTGGCAGGTGGTATACATGACTGGGTCATCCAGCATCAAGTTCGACTTCAGATGGCATTTGAGGGGGCAAGATGTCAACGAGGGCGGCGGCAGACTCCTGGAACCCTGATATCAGCCTTCTTTAGACATATTTACCAAGGTGTATATATATATATATATATATATATATATATATATATATATATATATATATATATATATATATACTTTATTTAGTTGTTTGTAAATAAATTATAAGGGTCTTACTTGTTAATTTGCATTGAAAACTAAAGCAAACACACAAACTTCATACTCCAGCACAGGAGGAGGCAGAATGCACCTAAAAAGTTGGTATGCGACGCGCCAGTGATCCACTGAAGAAGAAGAAGAAGAAGAAGAAGACGTATGATCTCGCGAAATGTGTTGTTCATGGAACATTTGCAAAACACATTCAACAGATTGTAGATAAATGTAAAAGAGGAATAAATGTACTGAGGTGTTTAGCGGGATTAGATTAGGGAGCTGATAGAAATTCTCTAAAAAGAATATACTGTGCACTTGTAAGATCTACATTAGATTATGGGAGTATGATTTATGGAACAGCCTCAGCATCTCTGTTAAATAAGGTAAATATTATACAAAACCAGACATTGCGATTATGCTGTGGAGCATTTAAAACTTCTCCTGCACCAGCTTTACAGGTTGAAATGAATGAGATGCCACTGGAGCTTCGCAGGTTGAAGCTGAAACTAGTATACTGGAGTACTGTAAAAGGGCATTCGGAAATACATCCTGTCAAAAAAGTATTAGAAGACTGTTGGGAACATGAATATATAAATATAAAAAGATTTGGATGGAAAGCAAGTAATGAGGCACATGAAATTGGAATAAGTAATTGTGATGTTTGCAATACTGTTGTGTTGCCAGTAACACCTCCATGGTTATTCCCAATGCCTGTAGTTGACTTTCAGGTTTTAGTGAGTATAAATGATACAAATAGACAAGAATCTAAAAGTTCAATAGTACAGAAATATTTAGATCAGAAATTTATGTCAGAAACTCGTGTATATATACAGATGGATCTAAAGATCCTGAAACAGGACACACAGCAGCAGCCATATATGTATCAAAAAGAACATCAAATCATCTGTCAGTTTATACCACAGAAATGATTGCCATATTTTTGGCTCTGCAGTGGGTTGAAGACATTAATATACCGGAAGTAGCAATATGTTCAGACTCGTTTTCAGCATTGTCAAGTTAAAGAGCGGAAAATCATCAACTAACCAAGACATTTTGTCTGACATTTAACAAAGTTTATTTAGAATACAATCAAAAACAATTGTTTATTTTGTATGGATACCTGCAAATATAGGTATAGAAGGTAATGAAGTGGTGGATCAGATAGCGAAAAAAAAACATTAAAACGTCCAGACATAGAATTTAAGTCCAATGAGTAAATTAGAAATAAAAGGGCTAATTAAAAAAGCATTAAAAGATATGTGGCAAATTAAATGGGATGGTGAGAATAAAGGGCGGCATATATACAATATTCAAAGAACAGTTGGAAATGAGAGGAGAATTTGTGGGAATAGAAAGAAAGACCGCATAATATCTCGCCTTAGAATTGGACACACTACACTTAACCAATCTTTATTTATAATAGGTAAACATGAGTCTGGACTTTGTGTAAAATGTCATCCTCCTGAAACAGCTGAACATATTTTAATAAAATGTAAAGGATATGATAAGGAAAGATTACAACTTATAGAATCAATTAATATAGAAACAAATCAGATCTCACTTCAGAAGATTTTAAATAAAGATGTGGATATAGACATGTTACACAGAATAATTAAGTATCTCAAAGATACAGAGGTCATTAATAGGATTTAAATAATTACCACATAGGTTAGTTACATTTTTTTTTTAGTTAGTTTTCATTACCGTCAATGCTCCACACTCCATCCTAGTAGGTGGCGGTAAATGCACCTAAAGCTGGTTTGCCAACCGCCATAAAACATCAAAGAAGAAGAAGAAGTGTTGTTTATGGAACAGTTATTGCGCGCGCGCGCGCTGTAGCAGGCTTCTATGTCCGCTTCATTTACTTTTATTACAACGATTAACACAATGATACATTAATAAGATTTTTTTTTCTGCTTAAAAGTGCAGGCTATTCTATAAAAAGTATTAGTCTGTCGTTGATTGTATTTGTCGTGCCCCGAGCTAAGATTAATGTTAGCCCGCTCTCTTTTGTGTTAGCAGTCGGAGGGCGGTCTGAACATTTTCAAGATTTCATTGTTATTAAACTCTTTGGAATAAACAATTCACCATGGGTTACTTAAAGTTAATAGAGATAGAAAACTTTAAGTCTTACAAAGGCAGACAAATAATCGGGCCTTTCCACAAGTTTACAGCGATTATTGGGCCGAATGGATCAGGTAAGTGTGTTGGCTTAAAATAATAACTCTTAATAAATGCTGTGACCGATAATCAAGGTTGTTATAATAAAAACAACACTAACGCATTCATTAATATTTAACAGTCGAATGAGGGTAAGGTAACGTTACGTTAAGTGCGCGTATAAAATGTTATGTTTGATATGTCATATTTGTTATGCCAAATTCTTAAAATTTATCAACACTAGTGGGGAAAAAGTACCTGATTTTGAAAAGCAAATTCGCTAACTTCAGGGAACACGATTTACTAGTTGTATATTAGCAAGCATTTTACTAGGGTATTGGATGATTATAAAGTACATATTAATGCGTTATTTTGCATGGCGATATTCTGGATTGTGTTTGTCATGTAAATATCCCTGATTCTAACATGGCCTTAAAAAAAACGAATAAACATACAAAACTTTAATTGTTTTTAAAGAAGTATCTTCTGCTCATCAAGCCTGCATGTATTTGATCCAAAGTACAGCAAAAACAGTGACATTTTGAAGGATTTTTTACTATTTAAAACAACTGTGTTATATTTGAATATATTTGAAAATGTAATTTATTCTTTAGATTTTTTTGGATCATTACTCCAGTCACAAGATCCTTCAGAAATCATTCTAATATACTGATTTGCTGCTCCCCCCCCCCCCAAAAAAAAATGTTTTTATTATTATTATGTTAAAAACAGCGGAATATAATTTTTTAAGTTTCTTTGATAATAGAAAGTTCAGAAGATCAGCATTTATCTGAAATATAAATCTTTTGTAACATTATACATGTCTTTGTAAATTTAAAGCATCCTTGCTAAATAGAAGTATTAATTTCTACAACAACCCCCCACCCCAATAATTTTTTTTTTAAAACAAATTATATTGACTCCAAGCTTTTGAATGGTATTGCGTATAATGTCACAAAAGCTTTTTATGTCAGATAAATTCTGATCTCTGAATATTCATATTCATCAAAGAATCCTGAAAAAAAAAAATACTCAACTGTTTAAAAAAAATTGATACTACTACTACTACTACTACTACTAATAATAATAAATGTTTCTTGAGCAGCAAACCAGTATAATATTCTGATTTCTGAAGATCATGTGACACTGAAGACTGGAGAAAATACAGCTTTGATCACAAGAATAAATTACATTTTAAAATATATTCAGATAGAAAGCAGTTATTTTTAATCATTAAAATAATGCACAATAATACTGCTTTTGCTGTATTTTGGATCAAATAAATGCAGGATTGGTGAGCAGAAGAGACTAATTTAAAAGAAGAAAAAAAAAACACATTAAAAATCTTAACATTACCATTCAAAAACTTTTGGCTGGTAATCTCTCAAAATAGTCCTGAGCTAGATTAAGCTTTGATATCTGCAAACCAAACTATCACTCTAAATTAAATATTTAATAATAATGTTTAATACCATAAAACTGCTTGATTTAAAGGGTTAGTTCACCCAGATAGCTAAATTATGTCATTAAGAACTTACCCTCATGCTGTTCTAATTAACTCTCTGTAACAGTGTGTTATTTTGCATTGTGTTTTTTTTTTTTTTTTTTTTTTATGCTTATCTAATGCAAACTTTTTATCCTTAGGCAAATCAAATCTCATGGATGCTATCAGCTTTGTTCTGGCTGAGAAGACCAGTAACTTGCGTGTGAAAACACTGAAGGATTTGATTCATGGAGCTCCAGTTGGTAAACCTGCAGCTAACAGAGCATTTGTAACCATGATGTACCAGCAGGACAATGGACAGGAGCTTTCATTTTCCAGAATCATCATAGGTACTTCACACACTTTGTTGTGGTTTTACAGTTGCATAATTAGTAGTCTGCACTAGGACTGCAGGATTGACAAAAATAATATTTGTTGATAATATTATTATTATTATTATTATTATTATTATTATTACACTATACACTATTATTACATTATTATAACAGCATATTGGCTTATTAGTACTTATAAAGCACACATTAATGCATTATTATGTATTACCATATTTTAGATAACTTAATCCACAGAATATTAACATTTTAGATGCCTTAAATGTAACCAATACCATTTTCGATATCTCAGCAAAAATTTTGCCATTATTTAAATTATTCAGTCACAAAAAAACTCCGTTTGTGTATTTGAAGGATATTTAAGATCCAGGATGCCGTTAAAAGTGAAACATCCACTTGTTCCTGATGATAAGAGGCGTGAAAGCTATAAAGGGACGAGATGTTTAAATAGGATGCTGTCCTGTTATCAGAAATGAATCGGCCATCAGTATACTATATTTCTGTGAAGACCGTGTCAGTAATTATAATGAATTTTTATTTGCCTTTTACGCAAAACACACATCTGGTGTAGACAGGTGTCAGCCATTTAAGGGATTGTTCACACAAAAATGCTTAACCCCAGGGGCATCATAGATGTTTCTTACACAGACAGATTGTATTGTCATGAGCCGCAGGGTTTAATTTGGCTTTGTGCACACAAAGTAGACATTCAAAAGGCCCTTTTTACCACCGCACATATAAAGTGCATTTGCAGCCTTTGACCGCTGAGTGGTGCTTTAACCACAAGTTATCAAACAAGCGCATCAAAGCACATTTTCACTAATAGATGTCAGTTTTGCCTCTCTGATGTGTTAGATTGATGGCTTCAGTAGTTAATCGATCTGTTTAGATAAAATAACTGACAAAAATGTACTGTTATTTTCATCACAAACATCACAATCAAAATGTTCATAGCAGAAAGCAGCAATTAAAGATTTAATGCTCACAACGTTATTAGTTTGGCATGTGATATAGGGAAAAAAGTTTACACAAAATAGCTTAAGCTATTTTTTTATTATTTTATATGCTACGTTATGAACATAAGATTTCAAACATACTGAAATACTTTATCCACGGAGTGAAGGCAGAGCGTGTTTCTGGTATCAGTGTGCGTGGAGGGGAAGTTGTTGCTGCTCACAGACTTTGCTTGCAGTGAGAGAGATGTTTCAATACAGCAGTCAATACAGATATTTATTATACATTAAAACAAGCAGGGCTGTAAAATAGTTTAAATCTCTAGATCAAATTCTAAAACAGATAATAAAGACAAATAAAATCACAGTAATGCTCTGTAGGAACACGCATCACGTGCACTTTGATCACAGTCAGTCTCCTTTTTACTTTATCCTCTAAAAGCATCTGATATTTACATTTAGACAATTACACCCTGCTGTCTTTTCACAGTTCCTACTCTTATAAATTACTCTCACTGCATGTTGACTTTTAAACCTAAACAGTGTTTCCCACAGCCTTGCACTCTATTTGTGGTAGCACTCCCCCGCCCCATATACTGTATGTATATGGAAATTAATTGTCTGCCAGCAGGAGGCGATTTAAGTTAGAGCTGTAGTCAAGTCCAGCTTTATCAAGTCCAAGTCAAGTCCAAGACCGAGTCCAAAGAGGTTTGAGTCAAAGTCAAGTCCAAAAGTTTTGAGCCCAAGTCAAGTCCAAATTATAGAAAAAGAAAAGGATTCTCTTCAGGACCACATACTTAACTACTGATAAATTATTTGATGTGAGAGACAGCATATCTCCTATTAAGAAAATAATTTTACACTATTATTTGTAATTATCAAAAAGCATGTGCAAAGTAACACCGTAGGACAGGGGTCTCCAAACTACATCCTGGAGGGCTAATGCCCTGCAGAGTTTAGCTTCGACTGGCCTTAACACTATCTGGAAGATTTTAGTGTGTCTAGTAAGAGCTGGTTCAAGTGTGTATAATTAGGGTTGGAGCTAAACTCTAAAGGACACTGGCCATCTAGGACCAAGTTTGGAGCTGTAGGGTCAAATTATTTTAATGGACTTTATTTACATTTTATTTACTTTATAATGCTGTTGTTGCTGACATTGTCTCATGTCAATCCAAATCCTTAAGACCTCCGTTCATATTCAGAACACAGTTTAAGATATTTTAGATTTAGGCCGAGAACTTTCTGTAATAAAAAGGTAATAAAAACATTATCAGAGTTGTCCATGTGACATCAGAGGGTCAGTTAGAATTTTTTGAAGCATCGAAAAAACATTTTGGTCCAAAAATAACAAAAACTACGACTTTATTCAGCATTGTCTTTTCTTCCGGGTCTGTTGTGAGTGCTTTCACTGCAGTGTAGTGATATCCGGTTCACGAACAAATAGGGCTGGGCGATATGGCCAAAATTCCATATCCCGATATAGCTCATTTGATATCCTGATAACGATATACATAACGATATAGCAATTTTTCTGTTAATTCAGTTTATGAATAGTCTATATAAAATTGCAATGTGGAAATGCAGTTTGAAATGATATACAAAACAAATAAAGGTAGTATGGATTAAATTTTCAATTTTTTCAAGCAAGACATGTTAACACCTGCCATTAAAATATTTCAACCCGCTATTATCGACCGTGTAGATATGTTTGGCAACAGCAGAAGTGATCTCCTTCCATCTGCGGGAGCTATGGCTATATGGTGTGCCACGGATAAAAGCCTGTGGAGCCGTTCACATATTGAGTATTTTGCGTGCTCAAGTTCGTTATTTCCAATGTAGGCGCGCGGTATGCGCAGTCATAATGGAAGCGCGGTGCGACGCGCCCGTTTTTCCAGGCGCGTCCGCACCGCATCGAGTTAAAAACATTTAAACTTTTTCATCCGTTTTAGGCGTCCATGCAACAGAAGTCGTCCCTCTTTTAGGTACAAGCTCCTCGGTTTGGGTTGGCTGGTCATCTTGTTACGTCTACTACCGTCTTCCTCCATGTTTGTTTATGTATTGCAGCATGCATGGGCATGCCTTTGCGTGAGGTGCATCTTGACGTAAAATTCTATCGTAAACGCCTTATCGTGGCGTAAACGATAGAGCCTTATATAAAACAATAGACATTTTCTATCGTGCAGACGATATATTTCGTCATATCGCCCAGCCCTACGAACAAATAATTCGATTTAACCGGTTCTTCTTGAACCAGTTCACCAAATCGAACTAAATCGTTGAAAGATTGACTCGTTCTCGAGTCAAGAACCGGTTGCATTGTTTTCGGATCGCCAGTAGTGACGGGAAGTTCGGTTCTTTTCCGCAAACTGGTTCACCGGTTCTTTTGCACTTGATGTAATGACGTCATGGAGATGATTGACTTTTAATTCAAGCCTTTCGGTCTTGCGCTCATAACATTAGCACAGAATCGGTTCAGAATCAATCACCAAAAGAACTAGTTCAGTTCAGACGCGCTGTGTGTCGGTCTGCTTCACACTCAATCACACATGCGCAGCATCATCAGCTCCTCGGATCTCAAATCGGACGCATACGACAGAAACGAGAACGAGTCAATCTTTCGTTCGTTATCTGGCTTGGCTCGGTGTTCATCTTCAGTTCTCTCTTCACAGCAGTTTAGTCAGTGTAATGTTTGAGTAAATGAATTTCTCCGGTTGGTTTGTTTTAGAGGGAGTGTCAGCCACGTTAAAAAAGTTAACAGCTTAAGTCATTTGTTGATTAATGCCTATTGGAGATGTGAACCATTTAAAACGATTCAGTTCGATTTGGTGAACTGGTTCAAGAAGAACCAGTTAAATCGAATGATTCTTTCGTGAACTGGACATCACTAAACTGCAGTGTTTTGAACACGCTCACAACAGACCCTGAAGAGAAGACAATACTGAATAAAGTAGAAGTTTTTGTTATTCTTGGATGAAAATTTATTTTCGATGCTTCAACAAATTCTAACTGATCCTCTGATGTCACATGGACTAACTACTTTGATTATGTTTTTCTTACCTTTCTGGACATGGACAGTATACCGTACATACATTTTCAATGGAGGGACAGCAAGCTCTCGGACTAAATCAAAAATTTCTTGAACTGTGTTCCGAATATAAACGGAGGTCTTACTGGATTGGGATGACATGTCATTAATGACATAATTTTCATTTTTTGGTGAACTAACCCTTTAAGGCTAGAAGGGATACGTTTGGCTCTACATAAATACAGCGAAAATTTTGTCATACTGTACTAGGGCTTGCATAGTAGTCGGCGCTGTCAGAAACAATCAACTACTCCAGCATGCATTAACCATAATGCATACAAAGAGTTTGGTACGATGTCAATTATAGGATTACAATATTGCGTGGAGCAGTTACTTTCTATTACCTTATCTATGTTGCATGTAAAAAATAAAGTATGTAATGTAGTAATTAGGGTTGGACCTGAAGCCGAATACCTTATTCGGAATTGCACGGATAATGTCTTCAAAAATGAATAACGGACAAGGAATAATTCTGCCTGAATACTCGGCTGAAGCTGGCACAGTCTGGTATTTGCTAGATAACAGTTGAGTCAGGGGATCAGTGCAATATTGTACACAGACCTCTAAAGTCACGAGTGTGAAGTGAATGAATGTAAACTTTGTGAGTGAAAAGAGCGCAAATCAAACCCTCCATTGCTGTTTCCTCTCCATGCATCTCTCAGAAATCAGAGCTTTGCAATATTAATTTTACCTGTAATAATACATCATACACGTTTTATTATTTGTATATATTTAAAAGGCAATGATTTAAACCTTAGGCTATGATATGAAATGAATGAATGGAATAAGCAAAGTGTGCTCAACAATCAAACAGCCACTATGCTAGTCTCAGTCTCTCAAAAACCAAACCTGTTCACTCACAGGATAAGGCTAATAATCAACTTCAGATACGGATACATTTTCTGCCTGGCCTACATGGTTGCATCTTTACTGCTGGTTTGCATGGCACACGCACATCTGTTTAGTGAAGTTCACTAAACTTTAAACTGGCTTAAGGAGTTTTGTGTAATGAAAATGTGCCCATTGAATTGATTCAGTTGTGTTCAAATGATCACTAAACGTTTGTTGACCTCATGACATCTCTTTGCTTGCATGATTTAGAAATTAATCAAGTTTAACACGACATACTTGTTCAGTGATAACTATGCAAAACAAAAAAAACTATGAAAAGTCGGTCTTATCATGTAACTGTATGACCTTGTATCCGAATGAAGATATGAAAAATGTTGTGATTGTTACAGATACAAATACTGGCTGTTACATGAACATTTAAATATTTAATGTCATTATTATAAAGGTTGTAAAATTTACATATGTAATTGTTGCATAAGGCTATAAATTAATAAACGTTTATTGATAAAAAAAAAAAAAAAAACATTTAATGTGTTTTCATTTACAATGGCATGAACCTCGAGTAGTCAAGTAACTCAGGAGTTAAAAAAAAAAAAAATGTACTAGTGTAAATCAGTAGTCTTAGTACCCCTATATAGTACCCCTATAGTGTACAACATCATAATTAGCATTTCGTTATTGTAAAGGGTAAGTTTAAGGCTATCTAGGTGTAGACGTAAATTAAACAATGTAACAGGTAGAAAATTTAATTAGAAACATCTAAACTTTTCAGAACGCTGCAAGTGCTCATGCACATCCTTTCCCGTAAGAAAATTGAAAGCTACGCCAAGATGGAGAAACAGCTGATCATAGCTGTACAAGGATAGCCATTTTTAAAATGAATTTATTAGCAGAGCTACTGCAAGGTATTTTTAGTGCTGGAAATCCATTTATTCTTTGCTGGAACTTCTGCGTCTTCATGGAGAGCAGGTCATGGTTGCCATGAAAAAAAAGATAAAGTCGCGTGCCTAGTGTTTTCCAAATGTTTTCAGTCACGACATCATGCAAATGTGGTTTTGTTTTGAATGAGATTATTATTATTTTTTTTTTTTTTTTGCTGGACTCGGTTGAGAACATTTGGCGAGTCCCTTGACCAAGTCCGAGACAAGTCCAAATGTAAACACCAACAAGTCCGAGACAATAGAAAAATGTCTAGAGTCCGAGACCAGACTCGAGTCCTACAGCCCTACTTTAAGAGCAGGAGAGAGGTTTCTCCGGTAACGGATGTAAAGCAGCGCTGAGCTTTCAAACGCTGTTTTATCAGGCATCACATGCAAGATGAAATGAAAATGACTTCGAACAGTTTCTAAATGCAGTCGGTTACATTCTGAAATACAGTTACCTTGTTTGTGACTAACTGCACTGTTCAGTTTCTTCAAAAACATGCTACAAGTAGGGTATTTAAGACCAAAAGAGTAGATGATTTTATGATTAATTGTGCAGCCATAGAACACAAAGTTCTTAGAAATTAATTTTCCTGCTTTGTTTGTTTTTTGTAGGTTCCTCATCAGAGTACCGCATCAATAATAAAGTGGTGGGTCTGTCTGAATACAGTGAAGAACTGGAGAAATTGGGAATCCTCATCAAGGCCAGAAACTTCCTTGTCTTTCAGGTTATTAGAGCTGCTTTTTTGTAACTTTTAAATATTAAAGGGTAAACTGTACTTCTCACAATACTAATTCATTATAGTTGGGGCTGTTTTGAGTATTTTTTTTTCACATGACATGGTTCAAGTTTTCTGTGATTGTTTAAAGGGGGGGTGAAATGCTATTTCATGCATACTGAGTTTTTTACACTGTTAAATAGTTGGATTCCCATGCTAAACATGGACAAAGTTTCAAAAATTAAGTTGTACGTTTGAAGGAGTATTTTTATTCCAAAAAAACCTCTTCCAGTTTGTCACAAGTTTCCGAAAGTTTTTTTCAAGTATGGGTCTGTGTGACGTTAGATGGAGCGGAATTTCCTTATATGGGTCCTGAGGCACTTCTGCCGGAAGAGCGCGCTCCCGTATAGCAGAGCACTGAGAGGCTGATCACAGGCATTCACTGATTCAGAGCGAGAGCGTCGCGGAAAAACACAAAAGAAGTGTGTTTTTGGGTGCCAGGGCAAGACAACCCTGCACAGATTACCAAAAGAGAAACAGCATTAAGGGACCAGTGGATGGAGTTTATTTTTACAGAGCATCAACGGAGTTGTGCAAGTGTTTTTGTTTGGTCCCTGCATTTCGAAGATGCTTGTTTTACAAACAAGGCCCAGTTTGACGCCGGATTTGCACATCGTTTATTTCTTAAGGATAATGCAGTCCCAACGAAAAAGGGTCACGGTCATGTGTTGGAACCACATGCGGTGAGTAAAACTGCTTCAAATATCTCTGTGTTGTTAACTTAGTTATCGGTGCGCAAGCACATCAAGTAAACAACATGCGATGTTGTCATCAAACTGCACTTTCCACATGTACAGCTTAAAAAAAAAAAAGACGACAAAGTGCAACTTAGTCATTTTCCAAAACCGCTAAGAAAATATATACAGTTTCAGTATATACCACATAGAGACGCCTTTGCTGATGCTGCTCATGTTAAATTTCAGCCTCTGGATCTGTGTCACAGCTTCCAAACCCTCTCAATGCAAAAGCCTACTGGCGCTCGTGATTATTTAACTCCACCCACACGTCACGCCTCTAGGCGCTCGTGTTTTTCCGGGAAACATCGGTACAGACTATCTTTCTCTTATAAATATAATAAAAATAAAGACTTTTTGGAGTTATGAAGGATGCAGTACTACTCTATAGGTACTCAAGATTAACAGGAAATTGAGTGAAAACGAGCATTTCACCCCCCCTTTAATCAGTCTGACCTAGGTCCAATATAGTTGCCTCGAGTGCAGAACATTCTTACTTTTTGAAAAGCAATTATATTTTAACCTGTTAGCCAGCACCAGAACGCAGGCGTCCTGAACGGCCCTAAACTTGCACATGTCAGTCAGTGTTTACGAATAGATTAAATGAAACGTTAAAAAATTAATCTTGACAAACTATGTATCATTATAAAGATCTAAGCCTCAAGCATCGACGACAGATCGCTGTTTTTAAATGGAAAGCTTATAAAGACTGTATTTGCTACATTTGTGTAAGCAGTACACATAAAAACATGAACAATGGAAATGCTGTACATAGGAACTACCCACTTTTGGGCATTTTCGCACCGGACTGCCTTTTTCAAGAACCATATTAGCTCCTTCTATGGAGCAGGGTCTAACCAGCACAAAAGGTACTATTCGTGACGTAAGTAGACACTGATCGGCCAGACGCATTCAAAGAATCCCTCACCCACAATGATTTAAAATGTTGTGTAACATACTGTAAAGTAGGGGTTGCACGGACTAATCGACTTCAATGCTCTGCAATGACGCTTTAAGCTTCCTATAGAGGACGCAACAGTATAATACATTTTTGAAGGACTTTCACATTTATGCACCGTTTCCAAACTGTTAAAATTATAAATAAATGTATGCTCTGAAAGGTCCACAAGACATGTGTGATTATATTACAGTCCTTAAAATTCTTGAAAATAATTAAACTGTCAGTAATAAAAAAAGCAAAGGAACAAATACAATAGAATAAAAAGATACAAATTAAACAAACTGCTTTTTTTTATGCATCTCTCAAGCATTATGATTATTTCATTTATTCACTGTACCATTTATTATTAATATCTCATTTCAGTTTAAGTTTGGCTTTAGTTTTGTATTTATTGCAGTTTATATGAAAAGGTTCATGTAGCGTGGTACAGGCTACTGCAGAAATGAATAATCAAGTGTAAAATAAAATATAGCCCACTGTCACTTTAAGCCGCACAGATCTAAATTACCGTTACATGCGTATTTTCATTATCAACTCTTTACATTCATTTATTACATGACCGACAAATGTATACATGAATAATCACTAAGCGCAGCATTTTGACAAATTTTTCTCAGAAAATTAGAATATTGTGAAAAGGTTCAATATTGAAGACACCTGGTCTAATCAGCTAATTAACTCAAGATGCCTTTAACCATTTAGCCATCACCCCCATTATGGGATTCACAGGTGAAGTTGCCCTACCTAATTTAAAATTGTAACCTTCAGTGTGTTCAGTGTGTTAATTAGTCTTCTCCCTTGACTGAGCCTGCATCTCTGCCGAAGGTGGTTGCGGACCCCGAGTGTGCACCCAATTTGGATCACCTCCAGGCTATATTAGATCAGATCTGCAAAATAAACTCGCTGTCTTGAGAGCTTCGAGCAGACATTTCTTTGGTAAGAGAGGAGCTTAGGCACGCAATTGAACCGATGCAACAAAAACTCCCTCAGCCTGGAGGAGTTGCCCCTGCTTGATCGCATCGCACTCTCCGATCCCAGCCCAGTGATGGTAAACCACCCAGACCCTTTGTGATTCGT
Organism: Carassius auratus; assembly: GCF_003368295.1. NCBI lineage: Eukaryota > Metazoa > Chordata > Actinopteri > Cypriniformes > Cyprinidae > Carassius > Carassius auratus. The sequence continues at coordinate 624,110 of NC_039251.1, forward strand.
GTAAACTTTTTACACTTGAGGAATGACATTTTACGCCAGGCCAGCGAGGCCCCTCTTCTCCACCAAGGTAAAAGACTGTTTCTCTTTCCTGACTATACTTCATCAGTTGCGAAGAAACATGCTGCATTCACGGACGTTAAAGGTTTGTTACATTCGTGTCCTGGATTGAAGTTTGGATTAATGTTTCCCGCGATTTTGAAAATCACTCTTCCCGGTGGAGCTACACACAACTTTGAGGACCCAGCCACTGCAATGGACTTTGTCAAGGTCAACTTAAAGTCTGGTGTCTCTTGTGGAGCTACATTTTGAAAGCGGCTGGCAGCCTGTTTGGTAAACTTGGGGTTAATTCAACCCATTTTCTGTTGGTAAGCTGCCCTGCTTTAAGTTTGTGTCACTTGGACTTGAGTCACTTTTCAAATTTTTTTATACTGTGTTTGTTTATATATTTATTCTATGATTTATTACAACTCGCATGAGCACTACTGGTTTGTGCTGTTAATGGAGCATGTTAGGATGTTTTTGGTAGTTTGTGGGATTTGCTCGCGTCTTGTTTGGGAAGACTCTTCAGCTCGTGTGGTGGTGGTGTGGGAAGTTCTCTCTTTTTCTCTCGCTGTGTGTGTGTTGTGTTTTGGTTTTTCAGGTCGCACATGTTTTAATTTATTTCTGTGACTGTTACATTCATACATTCCATGCTGCAATGTGTACTAATACTTGACTGGCATGCAGCAGTCTAGGATGCCATGATTAGAGGTCGACCGATAAATCGCTCGGCCGATATATCTGGCCGATATTTGTCATTTTTTTATATATCGGCATCGGCCGATATCCATGTTTAGTAGCGCCGATTTAAAGTCAGGCATGTCGGCGGGCATCCCCGTGTTATTGTTGCAAATCCAAAAGTTTTGTATTGGTTATTGTTGGTGACCAATCCAAAACTTTTGGAAGATTCAACAACAGTCCTGGGAGATAAAGGTAGTCAGAGATTTTCACTCTGTAAATGGGGTGGAGAAGTTCACAGCTCTTACAAACACTGCAGCGTGATTGAGGGCTACGTTACTCTGACCCGCTCACAGACAGCACCATGCTCTGAGAGACAGCTGTCCTGGATGCAGACAAAAACCAGGTTTCCATCCAACTAATTTGTATTTAGGGATGTCAATATTCGATAATTTCCATGATCGATCGCCGTTTAAAATAACGATCAATTAATAACCTTAATGCTGCAAAATGCGTCTGCAGCGGTATTATTATTATGTGCAAAAGCCACTTGGAAAAAAAGCTTTCTCACCCGAATTAAAGGGGTTTTAGTATGAATAAAATGCTAGTAGCAGGACTGTAAAATGAATAACGTTAGATGTGATTATGATCATTTGATAAAATGAAGAGAGCGCGCCATACGTTGGAGATCATTTACTTTGTTGACTGTTTCCCGTCAAGGAGACCGCTGAATGCGCCTCTTTAAATGGGTTCGTGGTGCTCGTTGTTATATTTTAAAACGCAACTGCAATGTTTTCAAATGATCCATTAGTAGTATTGCAATGGATCATCATTGATCGGTGATCTGTTCGGATTTAAACTGACCAGTGTAACCTTGTATATGTTTGGTTAACTGTGCTTTATTTTAATAATGAACAGACTGCGATGTAAGTTTGAAATTAGAATGAACTTTAGATGTTCTGTGTCATTTATACCAAACATATATGTTGCATAAATGTTGCTGGTTGCTAGTGTGTTTGCAGCACTACTGTTATTTATTTTTTATATTTTACATTTTTTATATTTTTCAGTTTAATTGATTTTTATTTCTAAAATTGTATTTATTTAAATGTCTATTTAAGTTTACTTTTATGTTCCAGCAAACTTGAAAAATTCTGCTTGATAAATGCTCTTTTATGTAAATGATTGACATATATATATATATATATATATATATATATATATATATATATATATATATATATATATATATATATATACAGTATTGTTCAAAATAATAGCAGTACAATGTGACTAACCAGAATAATCAAGGTTTTTCATATATTTTTTTATTGCTACGTGGCAAACAAGTTACCAGTAGGTTCAGTAGATTCTCAGAAAACAAATGAGACCCAGCATTCATGATATGCACGCTCTTAAGGCTGTGCAATTGGGCAATTAGTTGAATTAGTTGAAAGGGGTGTGTTCAAAAAAATAGCAGTGTGGCATTCAATCACTGAGGTCATCAATTTTGTGAAGAAACAGGTGTGAATCAGGTGGCCCCTATTTAAGGATGAAGCCAACACTTGTTGAACATGCATTTGAAAGATGAGGAAAATGGGTCGTTCAAGACATTGTTCAGAAGAACAGCGTACTTTGATTAAAAAGTTGATTAGAGAGGGGAAAACCTATAAAGAGGTGCAAAAAATGATAGGCTGTTCAGCTAAAATGATCTCCAATGCCTTAAAATGGAGAGCAAAACCAGAGAGACGTGGAAGAAAACGGAAGACATCCATCAAAATGGATAGAAGAATAACCAGAATGGCAAAGGCTCAGCCAATGATCACCTCCAGGATGATCAAAGACAGTCTGGAGTTACCTGTAAGTACTGTGACAGTTAGAAGACGTCTGTGTGAAGCTAATCTATTTTCAAGAATCCCCCGCAAAGTCCCTCTGTTAAAAAAAAGGCATGTGCAGAAGAGGTTACAATTTGCCAAAGAACACATCAACTGGCCTAAAGAGAAATGGAGGAACATTTTGTGGACTGATGAGAGTAAAATTGTTCTTTTTGGGTCCAAGGGCCACAGGCAGTTTGTGAGACGACCCCCAAACTCTGAATTCAAGCCACAGTACACAGTGAAGACAGTGAAGCATGGAGGTGCAAGCATCATGATATGGGCATGTTTCTCCTACTATGGTGTTGGGCCTATTTATCGCATACCAGGGATCATGGATCAGTTTGCATATGTTAAAATACTTGAAGAGGTCATGTTGCCCTATGCTGAAGAGGACATGCCCTTGAAATGGTTGTTTCAACAAGACAATGACCCAAAACACACTAGTAAACGGGCAAAGTCTTGGATCCAAACCAACAAAATTAATGTTATGGAGTGGCCAGCCCAATCTCCAGACCTTAATCCAATTGAGAACTTGTGGGGTGATATCAAAAATGCTGTTTCTGAAGCAAAACCAAGAAATGTGAATGAATTGTGGAATGTTGTTAAAGAATCATGGAGTGGAATAACAGCTGAGAAGTGCCACAAGTTGGTTGACTCCATGCAACACAGATGCCAAGCAGTTTTAAAAAACTGTGGTCATACAACTAAATATTAGTTTAGTGATTCACAGGATTGCTAAATCCCAGAAAAAAAAAAGGTAGACACTGCTATTTTTTTGAACACACCCCTTTCAACTAATTGCCCAATTGCACAGCCTTAAGAGCGTGCATATCATGAATGCTGGGTCTTGTTTGTTTTCTGACAATCTACTGAACCTACTGGTAACTTGTTTGCCAAGTAGAAATAAAAAATATACTAAAAACCTTGATTATTCTGGTTAGTCACATTGTACTGCTATTATTTTGAACAATACTGTATATATATATATATATATATATATATATATATATATATATATATATATATATATATATATATAAATAAACCTGTTTTATATATTTAATACTTAGTCAGTTTATTGATTAGTTTGGTTAACTTTGGATATTCAGGGACAGGACTCAAATTTGTTAGCAGGAACTGTAATGGTTTAAATCAGCCTATTAAATGTAGCAAAGTTCTTCACCATCTTCAACAATTAGGTGCCCATATTGTTTTCCTTCAAGAGACTCACTTAAAATCTTCCAGCCATATCAGATTAAAGGGGAGGTGGGTCAGTCAAGTATTTCATTCTAATTTTAATTTTAAATCTAGGGGTGTTGCCATTTTTATTCACAAATCGGTTCCTTTTGTGTGCTCTAATGTAATAGCTGACCCCAATGGGAGGTTTGTGTTTGTAACGGGACAGCTGTATAGTAATTCTGTGATTCTGGCCAATGTGATTGGTCCAAACTGGGACGACGACAATTTTTTCCATCAATTGTTCACCAAATTACCTGACATGTCCGCACATCTACTTATTATGGGGGGTGACTTCAACTGTTGGCTTAATCCTGTATTAGATCGTTCTTCTACTGGACCAGGTGTGCCCTTGAGGTCTTCTAAGACCATTTTATCCTTTATGGATGAGTTCTCGGTCTCTGATCCATGGCGCTTTCTTAATCCGTCTGGTAACGTATTATTTTTTCTTTCATGTACTTCACTCTTTTTTTTGTATTGATTATTTTTCTCCTGGACAACAGTTTTCTCCATTCTGTTTAGTCTTGCTCTTATGATACTATTCTAATATCAGATCATGCTCCAACTACACTGGAGTTATTCATACAGGAGCGCGAACGTATGTGCCCCCTGTGATGTCTCAATATGCGCTTGCTATCTAATGAGGATTTTGTTACGTTTGTTTCTAATCAAATTGACTTTTTTCTTACTACCAACAGAATTTCAGGGATCTCAGCCTCCCTTCTTTGGGAGACTTTGAAGGCAAACATTAGATGTGAAATTATTTCCTACAGCAGCTATGAGAACAAACAACAGTTTTTTTTTTTTTAAAGGATTTGAGGTTACGAATCTCCCAGCTTGATAATATCTATGCTTCCACCCCATCCCCTAACATATATAAGGATCGTCTCTCTCTCTTCAGGCTGAGTTTGATGTTCTTTCTACTAAAGAGATTGAGGAGCTCTTACTAAAGGCTAAATATTGTTATTATGAATCTGGGGATAAGGCGACCAAACTTTTGGCCCATCAGCTTCGACAGGTTTCCTCCTCTCAGCAGATTCCACAAATTCATACTCCTTCTGGTGTAACAACCGATCCTAAAAAAATTAATGATCAGTTTAAACTGTTTTACTCCTCTTTATATAATTCTGAGGTTGGGTCTGATCTGTCAAGTCACCTTTATTTATATTGCGCTTTAAACAAAATACATTGCGTCAAAGCAACTGAACAACATTCATTAAGAAAACAGTGTGTCAATAATGCAAAATGATAGTTAAAGGCAGTTCATCATTGAATTCAGTGATGTCATCTCTGTTCAGTTAAATAGTGTCTGTATATTTCTTTGCAATCAAGTTAACGATATTGCTGTAGATGAAGTGACCCAAACTAAGCAAGCCAGAGGCGACAGCGGCAAGGAACCGAAACTCCATCGGTGATAGAATGAAGAAAAAAACCTTGGGAGAAACCAGGCTCAGTTGGGGGGCCAGTTCTCCTCTGACCAGACGAAACCAGTAGTTTAATTCCAGGCTGCAGCACAGTCAGATTGTGCAGAAGAATCTTCTGTTTCCTGTGGTCTTGTCCTGGTGGTCCTCTGAGACAAGGTCTTTACAGGGGATCTGTATCTGGGGATCTAGTTGTCCTGGTCTCCGCTGTCTTTTAGGGCAGTAGAAGTCCTTTCTAGGTGCTGATCCACCATCTGCAGTGACCCTCTGATCTGGATACAGACTGGATCTCGTGGCTGCGGTGACCTCGGAATAAGAGAGAAACAGACAAATATTAACGTAGATGCCATTCTTCTAATGATGTAGCAAGTAGATAGGGTGTTATGGGGAGTGTTTCCGGTTTACCTAATTAATGCAGCCTAAAAATCCTTTAACGGATTTGGATATTAAAAACATATTAGTATGTTATGTGTAAGCCAGGTTAAAGAGATGGGTCTTTATTCTAGATTTAAACTGCAAGAGTGTGTCTGCCTCCTGAACAATGTTAGGTAGGTTATTCCAGAGTTTAGGTGCCAAATAGGAAAATGATCTGCCACCCGCAGTTGATTTTGATATTCTAGGTATTATCAAATTGCCTGAGTTTTGAGAACGTAGCGGACGTAGAGAATTATAATGTAAAAGTAGCTAATTCAAATACTGAGGTGCTAATACCATTCAGGTTTTTATAAGTAATAAGCAATATTTTAAAATCTATATGATGTTTGATAGGGAGCCAGTGCAGTGTTGACAGGACCGGGCTAATATGGTCATACTTCCTGGTTCTAGTAAGAACTCTTGCGGCTGCATTTTGGACTAGCTGTAGTTTGTTTGCTAAGCATGAAGAACAACCACCCAATAAAGCATTACAATAATCTAACCTTGAGGTCATAAATGCATGGATTAGCATTTCTGCATTTCACATTGAGAGCATAGGCCGTAATTTAGATATATTTTTGAGATGGAAAAATGCAGTTTTACAAATGCTAGAAACGTGGCTTTCTAAGGAAAGATTGCGATCAAATAGCACACCTAGGTTCCTAACTGATGATGAAGAATTGACAGAGCAGCCACCAAGTCTTAGAAAGTGTTCTAGGTTATTACAAACAGAGTTTTTAGGTCCTATAATTAACACCTCTGTTTTTTCAGAATTTAGCAGTAAGAAATTACTCGTCATCCAGTTTTTTATATCGACTATGCATTCCATTAGTTTTTCAAATTGGTGTGTTTCACCAGGCCGCAAAGAAATATAGAGCTGAGTATCATCAGCATAACAGTGAAAGCTAACACCATGTTTCCTGATGATATCTCCCAAGGGTAACATATAAAGCGTGAAGAGTAGCGGCCCTAGTACTGAGCCTTGAGGTACTCCATACTGTACTTGTGATCGATATGATACAACTTCATTTACTGCTACGAATTGATGGCGGTCATATAAGTACGAATTAAACCATGCTAATGCACTTCCATTAATGCCAACAAAAGTGTTCAAGTCTATGCAAAAGAATGTCGTGGTCAATTGTGTCAAACGCAGCACTAAGATCCAATAAAACTAATAGATAGATAAACCAACGATCAGATGATAAAAGCAGATCATATTTAACCCTAAGGAGAGCAGTCTTAGTACTATGATATGGTCTAAATCGTGACTGGAAATCCTCACATTTACCATTCTTCTCGAAGAAGGAATATAATTGTGAGGATACCACCTTTTCTAGTATCTTGGACAGAAAAGGGAGATTCGAGATTGGTCTATAATTAACCTCTTTTAGGAGCTTAGATGGTATAGGGTCTAACATGCATGTTGTTGGTTTAGATGATTGAATAAGTTTATACAATGTCTGATCAGGAGAGATCTGTCAGCCCTGAAGAGTTTTTTTGACTCACTGGAGTTGGTTATGGTAGATGCTGATATTGCTGAGCAGTTAGAGGGTCCAGTCACCAAAGATGAACTTAAAAGGGCAACATTTTCTATGCAGTCTGGAAAATGTCCAGGTCCAGGATGGTTTTCTGACCGAGTTTTACAAGACCTTTTTTGACAAATTAGCACCAGTCTTGTTAGAAATGTTCAATGAATCTTTTACTATTTTTAAATTACCTCACACTCTTAATCAGGCCTCCATATCTTTACTCTTAAAAAAAGAAGAACCTCTTTCCTGCTCAAGTCACCGTCCAATTAGTCTTTTATCTGTAGATGTAAAACTTCTGTCTAAATTATTTGCTCAGCGACTGGAATCAGTTTTGCCTTTTGGTAATCTCTCCTGATCAGACCGGTTTTGTCAAGAACAGACATGGGTACTTTAATCTCAGACTACTTCTCAATGTTGTTTATAATCCTTCCACTTCAATGGGGCCGGAAGCCGTAATCTCATTAAATGCGGAGAAGGCTTTTGACAGAGTGGAGTGGAACTACCTTTTTTACACTTTGGAGAAATTTGGTTTTGGCCAGGAGTTCATTTCGTGGACTAAGCTGCTCTATTCATCCCCTGTGGCTTCTGTCAGAACTAATGACACCCATTAAGATTATTTCCCTTTGCACTGCTCCACTTGTCAGGGCTGTCCTCTGAGTCCTCTTTTATTTGCTGTTGCTATTTAACCTCTTGCTATTGCACTTCTGTCAGAGCCACGCATCACTGGAATAACAAGATATGGTCTTGAACAGAAGGTCTCCCTCTATGCCGATTACTTATTATATGTGTCCAATCTTTCTGTCTCAGTTCCAGCTGCTCTTGACATCCTTCAGTCATTTGGTCAGATTTCAGGCTATAAACTAAATTTGGACAAGATTGAGCTGTTTCGTTTAAATCAAGATGCCCAAAAAGCGACTCAGGGTTTCCCATTCAGAATTGTCCCGTTTGACTTTAAATACCTTGGTATCCAGATTAGAGACCGATTTGAAGATTTGTTTGATTATAATTTTGCCCCTGTGTTAGATCAGATATGGATGGACTTTTAATGGTTGTCATTGTTGTCTCTTTCCCTTGTGGCCAGGCTCAATTAATTTAAGATGAATATCCTCCCCAAACTGTCATATCTCTTCCAGTGCATACCTATCTTTCTTCGTCAGTCTTTTTTTCACAAATTAGACAAGTTAATCATTGAGTTCATATGGAACAGGAAGGTCCCTTGTTTGCGCATGGAGCTGTTACAGAGACCTAAGACCCCTTGGGGGCTTGGCCTTTCCCAACTTGAGGTTTTATTACTGGGCTTCCATCCTTAGAGTAATTCAGCTTTGGATTTCTCTGGAGGGGGCACCAGTTCCTCCTACATGGTTGAGTATGGAGATGTTTTCTGTTAAACCAGCTTCATTGACTGCTCTCATTCATGCCTCTCATAGCTTTTCTCCCTCCCTTTTTTGCAACAATATTTTAGTTAAATCCATTATTAAAATTTGGAAGCAATTTCGACGCTACTTTGGTCTACAGACCTTCTCTTTCCTAGCACCTTTATCAGCTAACCCTGTTTTTCATCCTTCCTTATAGGGGTGTGACGGTTAGTATATAACCGTGAGACCGGCGGTTATAGTTGAACACCGTCATTAGAACTTTATAACTGCCAAAACCGTGTCACTAAAATATTTTTTACAAACATTTTTTATCAAAAATTATTTTCATTTTTTAGATAGGATCATCAGATGCGCAATATATCGGGAGACATGCTTTTTACCACTTAATGAAGTTTTGTAAATCGTCAGACATGATATTTACCACTTCATTAAATTTTGCTTTGTAGAAAACCTTTCTTAAAAACTAATTTCGTTTTGAACAAATTTTATCTTAATTTTAATAGATGTTTCATCAACCAATTGCATGTATTTTAATAAATAAAAAGCAAATATAGCAGACAATGATAACGTGACATGGAAGCACCAGCGCGCCGCATTCACTTGCACTGCACTGTGACCTAGAGCGCATCTCATTGTAAATGAAACTCAGCGTAGGCCTATGCCTCATACTCTAGCATTAAATATTTTTGCTGCATCCTTTCCAGAACAGACAATGGCTTTTTTGATTTTTTTTTGCGGCTCGCATCAGCAAAGCATAGACCGCAAAACAATCAGCGGATGGCGGGCGGGTGCGGCTTTGAAATTTGCTCAAAAAACTTTGGGGCGGATGATGTTTTGTGACAGATCTCCTTAATAAACGGAGGTCTGAAATCTCTGCCCCTTTACCGATCAGAGCGCGCGCTGAAACGGAGTTAACCCGCTATCTCCAAGATCAACCAATTGACTCTACGGCAGATCCACTAGCATGGTGGGGAGACAATATGAAACAAAATGAAACACGCTATCCAAATCAAGCGGTAGCCAGGCACGTCTGTGCGCTCCGAATGTGTGTTCTACACCGCGGGGAACATTGTAAATAAAAAGAGAGCCGCACTTAATCCAGATCAAGTTGACAGACTGGTTTTTCTTGCCAACAATATTAAGAAATGAATTAGGCTAGGCTATGTGCCTTAATCCTGCTGCTGTTTAAGTTGTCACATTATTGTTTGTGCCTATTCTGAATTGTTTTTCATTTTCTTTTTTCATTTAGCCTAATGTTGTGGGATATGCATAGTGGCACTTCATATAAATTTATATTCTAAAATATTCAAAAAAATAATAATCTAGATAGTCCTGTTTATGACCCACTGTTTTGCGCGCTCATGTTCGTTATTTCCAATGTAGTTTTTTTGTCGTTTTTTCCAGGCGCCTCCTTACTGCATCGAGTTAAAAACATCTAAACTTTTCAGAGAGCCGCAAGCGCACCGCAGGTCATGTGACAAGAACTAACCAATCAGCTTCACCCTTTCCCGTAACAACATTGAAAGCTCAGCCAAGATGAAGGAACAGCTGACCATAGCTATAAATGGATTGCCATTTTTAAATAAATTTAGTAGCAGAGCTACTGCAAACGATTTTCAGTGCTGCAAATCCATTTATCCTTTAGTGGGGGGGTGGGGGGGGGGCACTTAGATATTCTAATATATTCGAATGCATTGCATGATATTCAATAAACGTTCGAATTAGATTTTTCTCAAAAGTGGCAGCCCTATTGCCTACCATGAAGGGTGCGATTTCACATTTATACAATCTCATCTATTTTTTGCAGCCTACCCCGCAGCATAAAATTAAAACCCAATGGGAGGAGGATCTAGGGGAGGGAATCTCGGAGGAGCTGTGGGTTGCCATTTTGCGTCGGGTTCACTCCTCATTTATTTGTGCTAGACATGGTCTGATACAGTGCAGGATACTACATCGTACCCATCTCACTCGAGTGAGGCTTTCCAAAATCTATAATGATGTCGATCCCATGTGCATTAGATTTCCTCAGGCTCCAGCTACTCATGTCCATATGTTTTGGTCTTGCCCTTCACTATTTAATTTTTGGAAGCAGATATTTGATTCTGTTTCTGTTTGTACAGGGCTTCATTTTGATCCAACAGCATGTACCGCTTTGTTTGGGGGTTTACCTCCTACTTTGCATCATCCTAAATATAAAGCTGACTTTGTAGCCTTTGTCTCCCTTTTGGCTAGACGTTTCATTTTATTAAGGTGGAAGTCTCCTGCACCTCCTTCTCACTTGTCTTGGATCAGGGACACACTTCAGTTTGTGAAGTTGGAGAAAGTTAGGTGCTCGATACATGGTTCTCTTGCAAAGTTTAATAAAACTTGGGGTCCATTTTTTGCACATGTTGAGGGGATTGATTTTTACAGCTATTCCAGTGTAGTCACCCTGATTGTCTACTAATTGTGAGTTTTTTCTTGTGTGAATTTGTAGAATGCTGTGATGTTTTTTATTTATCTCTGTGTAATTGAACATATTGGGCTTTTATTTAGCGGTGGGTGATCATTTTGTGGGTTTGTTTTGTTTATTTTTTCTTGGGGTTTTATATATATATATATATATATATATATATATATATATATATATATATATACAGTACAGACCAAAAGTTTGGACACACCTCATTCAAAGAGTGTTCTTTATTTTCATGACTATGAAAATTGTAGATTCACAATGAAGGCATCAAAACTATGAATTAACACGTGGAATTATATACATAACAAAAAATTGTGAAACAACTGAAAATGTCATATTCTAGGTTCTTCAAAGTAGCCACCTTTTGCTTTGATTACTGCTTTGCACACTCTTGGTATTCTCTTGATGAGCTTCAAGAGGTAGTCACCTGAAATGGTCTTCCAACAGTCTTGAAGGAGTTCTAAGAGATGCTTAGCACTTGTTGGCCCTTTTGCCTTCACTCTGCGGTCCAGCTCACCCCAAACCATCTTGATTGGGTTCAGGTCCGGTGACTGTGGAGGCCAGGTCATCTGGCGCAGCACCCCATTACTCTCCTTCTTGGTCAGATAGCCCTTACACAGCCTGGAGGTGTGTTTTGGGTCATTGTCCTGTTGAAAAATAAATTATGGTCCAACTAAACGCAAACTGGATGGAAAAGTATGCCGCTGCAAGATGCTGTGGTAGCCATGCTGGTTCATTATGCCTTCAATTTTGAATAAACCCCCAACAGTGTCACCAGCAAAGCACCCCCACACCATCACTCCTCCTCCTCCATGCTTCACGGTGGGAACCAAGCATGTAGAGTCCATCCATTCACCTTTCCTGCATCGCACAAAGACATGGTGGTTGGAACCAAATATCTCAAATTTGGACTCATCAGACCAAAGCACAGATTTCCACTGGTTTAATGTCCACTCCTTGTGTTCTTAAGCCCAAACAAGTCTCTTCTGCTTGTTGCCTTTCTTTAGCAGTGGTTTCCTAGCAGATATTCTACCATGAAGGCCTGATTCACACAGTCTCCTCTTAACAGTTGTTCTAGAGATGTGTCTGCTGCTAGAACTGCGTCTGCCATTGACCTGGTCTCTAATCTGAGCTGAGGCTGTTGACTCTGATGAACTTATCCTCCGCAGCAGAGGTGACTCTTGGTCTTCCTTTCCTGGGGCGGTCCGCATGTGAGCCAGTTTCTTTGTAGCGCTTGATGGTTTTTGTGACTGCACTTGGGGACGACTTTCAAAGTTTTCCCAATTTTTCGGACTGACTGGCCTTCATTTCTTAAAGTAATGATGGCCACTCGTTTTCCTGTACTTAGCTGCTTTTTTCTTGCCATAATACAAATTCTAACAGTCTATTCAGTAGGACTATTAACTGTGTATCCACCTGACTTCTGCACAACACAACTGATGGATCCCACCCCATTTATGAGGCAAGAAATCACACTTATTAAACCTGACAGGGCACACCTGTGAAGTGAAAACCATTTCAGGTGACTACCTTTTGAAGCTCATCAAGAGAATGCCAAGAGTGTGCAAAGCAGTAATCAAAGCAAAAGGTGGCTACTTTGAAGAACCTACAAAATGACATATTTTCAGTTGTATCACACTTTTTTGTTATGTATATAATTCCACATGTGTTGATTCATAGTTTTGATGGCTTCAGTGTGACTCTACAATTTTCATAGTAATGAAAATAGAGAAAACTCTTTGAATGAGAAGGTGTGTCCAAACTTTTGGTCTGTACTGTATATAAATAGAAAATTATACCAATTAAACTATTACTATTATTCCTTATCTGATTTTATTTTTATTTTAGTTTCATTTAATTATTTCTTTCTTGTCAGTTGTACTTGACACTGTTTTGACAGCTTTACACTCTATTTGTGGCAGCACTCCCCCGCCACCATATATAAACATGCAAATTGTATATGTATAGGAAACCCTTAGTGATTTCCATGTCTGGTGCACTTGGAATAAATAGAGGGTTAATAAATAAAAAGTTACCAAAATCATGTTGTAGTTACATTTTGAAATTGACTAGTTAAAAATCATAAAAAAAATCAAGAAACATCAAACGTTCCAAAAAAAATTATTTAAATTTTTTTTTTACATCGCCCAGCCCTACTCAGATGGTAGGAAAAAATGTATTACTACAGATACAGGTCTAGTGGAGGGATTAACAGACACCCCTAAAAGAAATGCAATGTATAAAAATACAGTATAGTATATGTATAGGTATAGGAAGTATCGAAGTATAGAGAAATACAGTGTTTATGGTGTTTTTTTCCCACACAGGGTGCGGTCGAGTCAATTGCCATGAAGAACCCCAAAGAGAGAACTGCTCTGTTTGAAGAGATTTCTCGTTCCGGAGAGCTTGCTCAAGAATATGACAGATGCAAAAAAGAAATGGTAAAGGCTGAGGAGGACACCCAATTTAACTACCATCGCAAGAAAAACATCGCTGCTGAACGAAAGGAAGCCAAGCAGGAGAAAGAAGAGGTGGGCTCTTATTATGTAGTAAATTATTCTTTATTTGGGTGTAATAAACCCTGAAGCAATATATGTAATTATAAGTTAATAATATTAGCTGGGTTCTCCATGTGTTTTGTGCAGGCGGAACGCTACCAACGGTTAAAGGACGAGGTTGTGCGTGCTCACGTACAGTTACAGCTCTTTAAACTGTACCACAATGAATCAGAGATTGAGAAACTGAACCGAGAGCTGGCCAACCGCAACAAAGAGATTGATAAGGACAGGAAACGCATGGACCGTGTGGAGGAGGAGCTGAAAGATAAGAAGAAAGAGCTAGGCAGAATGATGAGAGACCAGCAGACAATCGAGAAAGAGATCAAGTGAGTCTGAAACAGATGGACAAAAGTTTGTGACTTAAGTCAAGTCACCTTTATATATATAGTGCTTTAAACAAAATACATTGCAACAAAGCAACTGAACAACATTCATTAGGAAAACAGTGTGTCAATAATGCAAAATGACAGTTAAAGGCAGTTCATCATTGAATTCAGTGATGTCATCTCTGTTCAGTTTAAATAATGTCTGTGCACGCAAGTCAATTGCAAGTCAATGATATCACTGTAGATGAAGTGACCCCCAACTAAGCAAGCCAGAGGCGACAGCGGCAAGGAACCGAAATTCCATTGGAGACAGAATGGGAAAAAAAATACATGGGAGAAACCAGGCCCAGTTGGGGGCCAGTTCTCCTCTGACCAGACGAAACCAGCAGTTCAATTCCAGGCTGCAGCAGAGCAGAGATTGTGCAGAAGAATCATCTGTTTCTTGTGGTCTTGTCCTGGTGGTTGTCTGAGACAAGGTCTTTACAGGGGATCTGTATCTGGGGCTCATCTAGTTGTCCTGGTCTCCTCTGTCTTTCAGGGATTTAGAGGTCCTTTCTAGGTTCTGATCCACCATCTGGTCTAGATACGTACTGGATCCGGGTGACTGCAGTGACCCTATGATTTGGATACATACTGGATCTGGTGGCTCCGGTGACCTTGGAATAAGAGAGAAACAGACTAATATTAGCCTAGATGCTATTCTTCTAATGATGTAGCAAGTACATCGGGTGTTATGGGAAGTGTTCCAGGTTCTGGTTTACCTAATTAATGCAGACTAAAAATCCTTTAATGGATTTGGATATTAAAAGCATATTAGTATGTGTAAGCCAGGTTAAAGAGATGGGTCTTTAATCTAGATTTAAACTGCAAGAGTGTGCCTTCCTCCCGAACAATGTTAGGTAGGTTATTCCAGAGTTTAGGCACCAAATAGGAAAATGATCTGCCGCCCACAGTTGATTTTGATATTCTAGGTATTATCATACTGCCTGAGTTTTGAGAACGTTGCGGACGTAGAGGATTATAATGTAAAAGGAGCTCATTCAAATACTGAGATGCTAAACCATTCAGGGCTTTTAAAGTAATAAGCAATATTTTAAAATCTATACGATGTTTGATAGGGAGCCAGTGCAGTGTTGACAGGACCGGGCTAATATGGTCATACTTCCTGGTTCTAGTAAGAACTCTTGCTGCTGCATTTTGGACTAACTGTAGTTTGTTTACTAAGCGTGC
The DNA here is from genome assembly GCF_003368295.1 of Carassius auratus. NCBI lineage: Eukaryota > Metazoa > Chordata > Actinopteri > Cypriniformes > Cyprinidae > Carassius > Carassius auratus. Next base: position 639,255 of record NC_039251.1, read on the forward strand.
AGAACAACCACCCAGTAAAGCATTACAATAATCTAACCTTGAGGTCATAAATGCATGGATTAACATTTCTGCATTTGACATTGAAAAAGCATAGGCCATGATTTAGATATATTTTTGAGATGGAAAAATGCAGTTTTACAAATGATAGAAACGTGGCTTTCTAAGGAAATATTGCGATCAAATAGCACACCTAGGTTCCTAACTGATGACTTAGAATTGACAGAGCAGCCATCAAGTCTTAGACAGTGTTCTAGATTGTTACATGCAGAATTTTTAGGTCCTATAATTAATAGGGGTGCTCCGATCACGATCGGCCGATCGTTATGCGCATCTCGTCAGTAAAGCCAGTTTTCTAATCAGCGGTTAATTCCATCAGGTGCGTGATTTCACATAGATCAGCTGTTACTACACAGAGCCGTTGTTAATAGAGAAGATGCGCAAATCCACTTCATTTTCAGCGTTTTTTGGCGCATCTTCTCAGTTAACAACGGCTCTGTGTAGTAACAGCTGCTCTATGTGAAATCACGCACCTGATGGAATTTACCGCTGATTAGAAAACCGGCTTTACTGATGAGATGCGCATTAACGATCGGCCGATCGTGATCGGAGCACCCCTAATAATTAACACCTCTGTTTTTTCAGAATTTAGCAGTAGGAAATTACTCGTCATCCATCTTTTTATCGACTATGCATTTCCATTAGTTTTTCAAATTGGTGTGTTTCACCAGGCTGCGAAGAAATAAAGAGCTGAGTATCATCAGCATAACAGTGAAAGCTAACACCATGTTTCCTGATGATATCTCTCAAGGGTAACATATAAAGCGTGAAGAGTAGCGGCCCTAGTACTGAGCCTTGAGGTACTCCATACTGTACTTGTGATCGATATGATACCTCTTCATTCACTGCTACGAACTGATGGCGGTCATAGAAGTATGATTTAAACCATGCTAATGCACTTCCATTAATGCCAACAAAGTGTTCAAGTCTATGCAAAAGAATGTTGTGGTCAATTGTGTCAAACGCAGCACTAAGATCCAATAGAACTAATTGAGAGATATAACCACTATGAGATGATAAGAGCAGGTCATTTGTAACTCTAACTCGGCTGATCGTTATGCACATCTCGTCTTTAAAGCCGGTTCTCTAATCACGCACCTGAGGGAATTTACAGCTGATTAGACTGGCTTTGCTGACAAGATGCGCATTAACGATCGTGATCGGAGCAGCCCTAGGGTCTAAGGTGCACTGTCTGATGCAATACTGTAGCTGATGGCTGAATGGTTACAATTTTATCTCTAATAGTATTGATTTTAGAAGTAAAGTAGTTCATAAAGTCATTACTTCTGTGATGTTGGGGAATGTCAACACTTGTTGAAGCTTTATTTTTTGTTAATTTAGCCACTGTATTGAATAACGTATACGTATCCAGACCAGATGGTGGATCAGCACCTAGAAAGGACCTCTAATGCCCTGAAAGACAGCGGAGACCAGGACAACTAGAGCCCCAGATACAGATGCCCTGTAAAGACATTGACTTGATTGCAAATTAAAACAGACACTATTTCAACTGAACAGAGATGACATAACTGAATTCAATGATGAACTGCCTTTAACTATCATTTTGCATTATTGAGACACTGTTTTCCAAATGAATGTTGTTCAGTGCTTTGGCGCAATGTATTTTGTTTAAAGCACTATATAAATAAAGGTGATTGATTGATTGATTGAATAAATACCTGGGGTTATGTTTGTTATCTTCTAAAAGAGAAGAAAAGTAATCGGATCTAGCAGTTTATAATGATTTTCTGTAGGATAGGTTACTTTCCCGCCAAGCAATAAGAAATAGGTCTAGTTTTGTTTTTCTCCAGCTGCGCTCCATTTTTCGGGCTGCTCTCTTTAAGGTGCGAGTATGCTCATTATACCATGGTGTTATACTGGTTTCCTTAACCTTCCTTAAGTGAAAAGGAGCAACTGTATTTAAAATGCTAGAAAAGAGAAAGTCTATAGTTTGTGTTACATCATCAAGTTGATCTGAGGTTTTGGAGATGCTAAGGAATTTGGATACATCAGGAAGATAACTTAAAGAGCCAGTAAGATGAAAATTCTAAGCTTCATATCACAGTTTATAAGTCCTGTACATTAGGTTTAAATCCATCCAAGGTTAAAAAACATTGTCATTTTGTCAATATATCATTTTAAAATTACCTCCATTCTCAGAGATCCCCAAACGGTTCGCACGAAACTGTTCAAAAGATTCGGTTTCCTTAAACCCCACCTTTCGGTAGCATACTGTGTTCTGATTGGTCAACTATCATAAGCAGTTTGGATTGGTTGTTCCGCACACACCTCCACGGTAAACAATGCGTTAGCATCTGTTTGGGGTGAATTATGTCTTATTCCTCTCACCGCAAAGCAAACAGTAAAATAAAAAACTTGAACAGTCTGCTTTTTCTTCTGTGTGGGTGTATTCAAGCCGCGTGCTTCAGTTTGAATCTGAATAGCGCTTCAGCGCGGGGGCGTGGTCTCATTATATATAATGAAGGGAGACATGAAAAACAGGCATTGCGTTGTTTTCATATAGATTACTTTATCACAGAATATCTGTTTTCGGCAGCACTTGTTTAGTTTTAAAGTAGACATGTCAAGCTTTCTATAGATATCTCTCTCATGTCTCTTCATTGAGTATTCACGGAGTTACACTTCATTTTAATGACGTGTTTGTACATGATGATCAGCAAAGGCTGCAGACAGCACACATACTGATAAGACGCTCGGGAGAAAACAGACACATAACTTCATAATCACACTTCGCGTTGTAATTCGGAGATGCTCGTTGTTCTAAATAAAGTTGGTAATGAACCATCTTTTATGGCCAAACGCTTTGAAAATCCCGCTGTACTCACCGAGATTAGAAAAGCAGTCATCAGTGAAAAAGGGATTTGTTGTACTGCTCTGGTATTGAGGTGAAAATGAATTTTAGCCATTGGTTCTTCTGATTTTCATTCTTTGGCAGTGAAAATAAAACAAACTGGCCTTTACAATTAAAAACACACTGTCTCCTCGACATGATGCTCTCACACCAACCAGAGCATCTGTGTGGGGGGGTGGGGCAGGTCAGAGTTCAGTTTCGTCCCAGACGGTAGGCGGAGATTATTATGCAAAGTATTCCTAGTGACGTACATAGAGATGGGCAAAATATTTGAAATCTATAACGACTCGTTTCAGCGATTCAGAGTCGACTCCTTACTTTAGACGCCAATAACTTTATAAATCGTGTACTTTTTGGTTTAATTATTTGCACATTGTTTACACTGATGGACAGCTATATCATACACTGTAATACAGGTAATTTTTGATTTCCCATCTGTGTGGCTCTTTAAAAAGCAGTCTTTTGTGGTAGAAGTGATGGTTCTTCCATACTTGTAACAAGAAGTAGAATTTTTGGCTATATGAAGTTTGCACACAACTAATTAATGATCTGAGATGTCATCACTTGGCTGCATAGTTTTAACACTATCAACATCAATTCCATGTGACAGTATTAAATCTAGAGTATGATTTCAACAATGAGTAGGTCCTGAACGTGTTGTCTAACCCAATAGAGTTTAGAATGTCTATAAATGTTGATCCCAATGCATCTTTTTCATTATCAACATGGATATTAAAATCACCAACTTTTAAAACTTTATCTGCAGCCAGAACTAACTCGGATGTAAAATCACCAAACTCTTTAATAAAGTCTGTATGGTGCCCTGGTGGCCTGTTTACAGTAGCCAGTACAAACATAATAGGGGATTTATCATTAACATTTGTTTCTCTGGATAATGTTATATGAAGCACCATTACTTCAAACCAGTTATACTTGAAGCCTGCCCTCTGGGAAATCCTGAAAACGTTGTTATAAATTGAAGCAACACCTCTCCCTTTACCTTTTAGACGCAGCTCATGTTTATAACAGTAATCTTGCGGGGTGGACTCATTTTAAATAATGTAATCATCAGGTTTTAGCCAGGTTTCTGTCAAACAGAGCATATCTAGATTATGAACTGATCATATTATTTACAAAAAGTGTTTTCGTTGAAAGGGATCTGAAATATAATAAGCCAAGCTTTATCAGTTGTTTATCCGTATTGCATCTGATTTTTATTTGTTGAACCTCAATTAAATTGTTAATATTAACTTGGTTTGGACTTTTTTTTTTTTGTATTTTCTAGTTCGGGAAACAGACAGTCTCTATAGTGTGATATCTAGGTGAAAGAGTCTCTGTCCTGAGAATTAGCTGACCTCTGTGACGTGCGGCAGCTAGCAGACGGTCAGTTTAGCCAGTCTTTCTGCTTCCTTACCTGGTCCCCAGTTAGTCAAGTATAAACTCTAAGACTGTGTGCCATATTTCTAGAGAGAAGAGTTGTGCCACCCCAGGAGTGATGATCTCTTTTCAACAGGTCAGGTCTGCCCTAATAGCTCATCCAATTGTCTATGAAACCTATGTTATTCTGTGGGCACCACTTAGACATCCAGCCATTGAGTGATGACAATCTGCTATGCATCTCGTCACCACGGTAAGCAGGGAGGGGACCAGAGCATATTACAGTGTCTGACATCGTGCTTGCAAGTTCACACACCTCTTTAATGTTATTTTTAGTCATCTCCGACTGGCGAAGAGTGCCGGCATGAATAACAATCTTACTGTATTTACGTTTAGCATTAGCCAGCACTTTTAAATTTGCCAAGATGTCAGGCGCTCTGGCTCCCGGTAAACATTTGACTATGGTGGCTGGTGTCTCTATATTCACGTTCCGTACAATAGAATCACCAATAACTAGAGCACTTTCATCAGGTTTCTCAGTGGGTGCATCACTGAGTGGGGAGAACCTGTTTAATGTCTTTTTTTTTTGGAACAGAAGAGCGGTGTTCTGGCCTCACTGTCACCCAGTTGCCCTGCTGCAGGGGCTCTGTTGCCGGAACCAAACAATGTACAGGAATCCCTGAATTAGACGCATTCAAAGCCGTATCTAGAGCCCTAACATTCTTACTGTCCTCAATTAAAGTTTGAATGCGTGTCTCTAATTCTGAAATCTTCTCTGTCAGCCTAACTATTTCCCTGCATTTATCACATGTGAATCCCTCATCTGCGACAGAGATAGATAAACTGTACATGTGGCAAGAGGTGTAAATAACAATAGCAGGAGAAGCCATTACTCACCGTGCTTGATAAAATATTCTTACCACAGTTGTTTAATGAACTGGATTGAGAGAGAGGAGAGGAGAGGAGAAAAGAAAACAGCGATAGGATCGAATGAAAACGCTAATGACAAGCTAACGAGTGCTAATGCAATGCAGATGTACTGCACTCACAGATCTTAAATAAAAGTGAACAATCAAAATTAATCTGATAAGATTGATCGATAATATCAGAAATATGGTGTGAATTAAGTTATATTTTATCACGTAAAAAAACAGAGAGTGATTGTAAGATAAAGATTCTAGAAAGAAAAAACGCTACACGGAGCTACGATCAGCTACAGCAGGCCAACAGGAAGCAGAGAAAACACTGTCCAACAGCGATACCCGCAGTCTATAAATGTCAAGTCAGTCAGAAGTCCAGATAGACTATTAGACTATTATATTATTTAAAAGCCCACGATATGTGTACTGTTAACCTAATTGAGACTTGTTATAGCACTTATATTTCATTGCTCTTTTTGTTGTTTTTGATTGCTTCCAAAAATTTGATTATTAAAATAACTTTCTCCCCAGCCTTGCACAAACGACTGTTAGTTCCAGGTTTGATGAAGGCCCTCGTACCAAAAATATGAAATGTGTTGTGATTGATTAGCTGTCCCAGTGCATTGTGTTTTTTGGTGTTTCAATACCGCCCCGTCCCCTGCCAAGTTAAGGATTGTGTCAGTATTGCCATATCAGTTTGAGTGCATATTTTTCTTCGCTGAAGTCTTCCCACATCTTTTATGTAATCAAAATGTAATCAATGACAAATTGAGAGATCACAAGCTGAGTCATAGGACAATATTATTGGCAGATTCTAGTCCTCACCTGAACAAGCAGAGCATTTGTAAGTTCTAACATGCCCTGAAATTAGTCCTGAGCTTTTGCAGAATGGATCAGGGTAGGCCAAGAAGATGAGAATTAGTCTCATGATAATATGTGATTAGAACCCAGCTAATAAAAAGTAATTCATTTTGTTTTAAATGTTGACAGGGAGAAGGATGCAGAGCTTAATCAGAAAAGGCCTCTGTACATTAAAGCCAAGGAGAACACTTCTCACAAGATCAAGAAACTAGAGGCTGCCCGTAAATCACTGCAGAACGCCCAGAAATGCTACAAAAAACGCAAGGCAGACATGGAGGAGCTAGACCGTGAACAGGGGGCAGTGGAGATGGCCAGACAGGAGTTTGAGGAACGAATGGAGGAGGAGGCTCAAAGTCAGGGCCAAGATCTACAGCTGGAAGAGAACCAGGTACAGCTGAAAAAGGGTTCTATACTGTGATAAATGCAGCATATTTATTTGCCTGTGCAATTGAATTTTGATAGACCACTCTAGTGCGACAGTTGGCCAACTGCCTATGATTGTGTGCTAAAGTTTTCTGTTGTCTGCGCATTTTATACACCTCAAGATATTATTCAGATATTTAATTTTTAAGACCTTTTTTAGGAATAAAATAATTTTGCCATAAAAGGAAAATTAGTGTGAAAAACAAGTGTTTGTTATAAAAATAACCTGTTTAATCTTGCCAGTTACTTGCTTTTCTTAAAGATAAAGCTGCACAAATATAAGTTTACAATCAGTAAAGGCTAAAATGCTCTATACTGCTTTTACATCCTGAACAAATTTTAATAACAGCTTCTTTAACCGTGCAGTTAAAAATACTGAGTTTAAGTTGCTGTTGTCATTGTTTGTGTTTAGGTTAAGGCATATCACCGTCTGAAGGAGGAGGCAAGCAAGCGAGCTGCTACACTGGCTCAGGAGCTGGAGAAATTCAACAGAGACCAAAAAGCTGACCAGGACCGTCTGGACCTGGAGGAGAGGAAGAAAATAGAAACAGAGGTGCAAAAAGTTTCTGCAGACTTAATTATACAGTAAAATAAACAACAGAGCAGCTTGATTTGTTGTGATTGTTGTTATCGATAGGCCAAGATTAAGCAGAAGATCAGAGAGATTGAAGAGAACCAGAAACGCATTGAGAAGCTGGAGGATTACATCACCACTAGCAGGTACAAACACTTCACAAAGCTACATCTGATATGGCAGACAACTGTTAGTGCATGTCATTGCATGTCATTTCTAGACAGTCGCTGGATGAGCAGAAGAGGATGGAGGAGGAGCTCACAGAAGAGGTGGAACAGGCCAAACGAAGAATAGATGAGATCAACATGGAGCTTAACCAGGTAAGAGTTCAGAAAGGGAAGCGCTAAAATACTTCATTATACATTTACAAAAATGCAGTTATATCATAAGCTGCGTTTCCACCGAGATTACCCAGAACAGTTTCCCCTCCAAGGCCTCTTGCTTTGTTTATCCACAGAGGTCTAAAGTTATGTGAAGATTAGGCAAATAGTCTGGTGACACAGGGCTGCTTACGTTTCTCAATTCAAAGAATGCAAATTTTGATGGTCTCTTCAGGTGGTCTCTTAAAAATAAAAAAATAAAAATTGCACATTTGAGTGAATGAGGAGATTTTGTTGGAGTGGCTTTATATGAGTACATCTCTGAAAGCAACTAATTGTCTTCTGAGAAGTTTTTAATGCCTTTTTTTCATTCCACCTTTTTGTAATGCCTAAAAAGTATAGTGCTGATTCATGTACAGGGATAAAGCAGGAGTGTCCTTCTGTTGCATTTTTTTTTTTTTTTTTTGAAACCTGAGTAATGTTCTTTTAACCTAACCTAATAGATTCAGTATTCAAATCCATGCCAGGAATGATAGCTTTGTCGAGGTGTGCATCAGTAACTATGTAACTGATGTAAACTCTGACTATGACTTATGCAGGTGATGGAGCAGCTGGGTGATGCTCGTATTGACAGACAGGAGAACAGCAGACAACAGCGCAAGGCTGAGATTCTGGAGAGTATCAAGAGGCTGTATCCTGGATCAGTGGTGAGAAGTGATTCCTCACTGTTTCCAGTGTCATTTAAATTTTGTGTATAATATAGCTGGATGCTCACATATGGTTATTTCATTTTCCAGTACGGGAGACTGATTGACCTGTGCCAACCCACACAGAAGAAATTTCAGATTGCTGTTACTAAAGTTCTGGGCAAAAACATGGATGCCATCATTGTGGACTCTGAGAAGACGGGTCGTGACTGTATCCAGTACATAAAAGAGCAGCGTGGGGAACCCGAGACCTTCTTGCCCCTCGACTACCTGGAGGTGATGTCACTGGATTTAGTTTTCACTGAGTGTGTTGTGCTTGAGCCACTTGGATCATGTATTATAATGTCCTCAACAGGTCAGGCCCACAGATGAGAAACTGCGTGAGCTACGTGGTGCTAAATTGGTGATTGATGTAATTCGATATGAGCCACCACAGATTAAGAAAGCCCTGCAGTATGCCTGTGGAAATGCCCTGGTCTGTGAGAACGTGGAGGATGCTCGCAGGATTGCCTTTGGAGGACCATACAGACACAAGGTACAAAGGAAGAAAATCACATCACAAAAAATACAGCTATTGATAGGTTTTGAGTGTATTATGCATTCGATTGTTGGTGACTGGAGTATGGAAAGGAGTCCATAAATGTACTGTCTAAAGCCTGTACCACCACCTTGAATTGTGTGGTGATTATTTCTTAGACAAGAATTACTCAGTTTATTGGTTCTGGATGTTATTTTTTAGACTGTGGCTCTAGATGGGACATTATTCCAGAAGTCTGGAGTGATCTCTGGAGGTGCCAGTGATCTGAAGGCCAAAGCTCGGCGTTGGGATGAGAAAGCTGTTGATAAACTGAAAGACAGAAAGGAGAAGCTCACAGACGAGCTCAAAGTAAGTAATTTCTGAAACCGAGTGATGCTTAATGTGATATGAGCAAGAAAATTTGACATTGACTGATTGGATTGATGTCTATGTGTGAATATCAGGAGCAAATGAAGGCAAAAAGAAAGGAGGCAGAGCTGCGTCAGGTGCAGTCTCAAGCTCATGGTTTGCAGATGAGACTTAAATACTCTCAGAGTGATCTGGAGCAAACCAAGACCAGACACCTGTCCCTTAACATGCAGGTACCCACCGCTTAGTCAACTTGTGTTGTTCCAAAATGCTGCTAATTGCTTTTATAAAAAGTGGAAGAAATAAGATCCAAATGTTCAATTATAATAATATTAGAACCTTAATGTAAAGTGTTAACAAAAATTATTTTATGATGTAATAGCATTGCCACTTAATACATAAAAAAGTGAGTTTAATTGGTGTTCAGTCACAGCTGTGTGTTTAATGGCATTTTGTAACAGCTTTGAATGTGGCCCATCCAATCTAAAATTAGTCAGAACTCATCTGTTTTGCTGCTTGTATACTTTTCTCATCAGAAATGACTTAAATGCAGTAGATATATTTGTCACACATTTTTTTACTGGGGTAATTTCAGGAAAAGTCAAAGCTGGAGAGTGAACTTGCTAACTTTGGTCCACGCATTAATGACATTAAGAGAATCATACAGTCACGAGAGAGAGAGATGAAAGACCTGAAAGACCGCATGAACTTGGTAGGACACAGCACCGTTATCTAAAAACAACTTTACTTTGGTTAATTTATCACCTGTCTTCAGTCTTGTTGATGTTTGTCTTTCATTCCAGGTGGAGGATGAGGTTTTTGTAGAGTTCTGTGAAGAGATTGGAGTTCGTAACATTCGTGAATTTGAAGAAGAGAAAGTAAAGAGACAGAATGAGATTGCAAAGAAACGGTGAGGTCATAAAAAAAAAAAAAAACATTGATCTTTAAAAATATATATAATTCTGCACATTTTCCACCCAAATGTAGGGCTGTGCAATTAATTGAAGAAATGGTTCGATTTAGATTTTGGCCTCCAATGATCATGAAAATCCTATAATCGAGATTTAGTGCCCCATTCTGCCCTCTTTTTGCAGCGCTGCGCTTTCGTTCCTCCATTAAAGCCCAATTTCCCGTGCAAATCAGTAAAATCGTGTTACATGACATTTGCATAATGGGACATGCTTTATTTATAAAAGTCTATTTATTAATGTTTTTAAAAGCGTGAAAGAGAACTTTCGCTGCTCCTAAGGAAGAGATATGTGCTTAGAGATGGAACACGGACATGTAAAGTCACCATTTAGCTCAAGGCGCGCGCCTAAACGCTCAAATAAATGCAAAATTGTGTCAAAATGCTGCGCTTAGTTATTATTCATGTATACCTTCGTCGGTCATATAATAAATGAACGTCAAGAGTTGAGAATGAAAATACGTGTGTTACGGTAATTTGGATCCGTGCGGCTCTTAAAGTAACAGTGGGGTATTTTCCTGTTGTGACTGTGTTTATTAATCAAACAACAAAAGACAAATTTATAATCACACTGCTCTTGAGTGAAGGACTTTTGTAGCTTTAAGAAACAAAAAAGTTTAATTCTTACAGTGAAGACTGCTGTTTTATTTTACAATTGATTATTAATTTCTGTAGTAGGCTGTAAACTGCTTAAGACTTGCATAAAATAAACATTAAAGTTTGTTTCATTGGTATCTTTTTAGTCTATTGTATTTGTCCTTTGCTTTTTTTTTTAAACAATTTGATTATTTTCAGTAATTTTCAATAATTTTGTGGACTTTTTGTTTGTTTCAAATTCCGCTGGTCTCTACAATGTAGATGTCATAGCAACCGTATATTACAGAAAATACATATTTGATATGTATCACTTTCTTTAAATAAATCACTCATTAAGTTTTGGTCATATGGCCCCCTCATAATCGTGTTAAATAATTGTGATTACAATATTGACCAAAATAATCATGATTATGATTTTTGTCATAATCGAGCAGCCCTACCTTAATGTGGAATTATCTTTATTATTATTTTAAGTCTGTCATTAAGAATTTGTAGGGAGTACTAAACTGTTATGGTCAGATGCAAATAGTTGATGGAACTGATGATTAATCCTTTCCCCAAACTCCTGGGTAGCCTGGAATTTGAGACTCAGAAGACGCGTCTGGCTATCCAGCTGGACTATGAGAAGAACCAGCTTAAGGAAGACCAGGAGAAGGTGATCATGTGGGAACAGACGGTCAAGAAAGATGAGAATGAGATAGAGAGACTCAAGAAGGTAGACAACTTTCAGATACTGTATTTTCCGGACTATAAGTCACACTTTTTTTTCATAGTTTGGCTGGTCCTGCGACTTATAGTCAGGTGCGACTTATAGTCCGAAAAATACGGTACTATCATAATGATACTCTCTATTAAGCATAGAAATAATGTTTGATCTCATTGAATTTCATTTAATATTTTTTAACAGGAAGAGCAAAGGAACATGAAGATCATTGATGAAACCATGGCACAGCTGCAGGATCTGAAAAACCAGCACCTGGCCAAGAAATCTGAGGTTAATGATAAAAATCATGACATGGAGGAGATCCGCAAGAAACTGGGGGGTGCCAACAAGTGAGAACTTTCATTTTTTAATTCTAGACATGCATGGATATTTTTCAAGAAAATGAGTATGATGATGTGAGGAAAAATGTTTGTGTTTGGCTAGGGAGTTGACGCAGCTGCAGAAGGAGGTTACAGCCATTGAGACCAAGCTGGAGCAAAAACGTAGTGACAGACACAATCTACTGCAGGCTTGTAAGATGCAGGACATCAGACTTCCCCTCCGATCAGGAACTATGGATGACATCAGCCAGGAAGAGGTGTGTGGCAGGCCTTGACAGCATAATCTCTCAAACTCATGAACCACCAATCAGAAGTTTGGACACTTGACTGAGTTTGTGTTTTCATAGGCTTAAAATTATTTTAATATAAAATTAAGCTTGAAATTAGTTATGTAGATACTATTTGTAATTTTGAACTTTAAAGGTGCCATACAATGCAATGATAAAATATTTTAAATTGTTCTTGGATGTCGCCAGAGTGTGTATTTATCCCAAAGTACCCTACAGATAATTTTTAGTTTGTTGAAATTTCCACCTTAAGGGTATGAGCCAAATTTCTCCCTCATAAAAAAAGATTCATTTGCAATATGACCTCTTAACACTACTTAAAGTTGCAGTGTGTAAATTTTAGCTGCATCTAGCGGTGAGATGTGAATTGCAGCCAAAGGCTCAGTCCCCCGCTTACCCCTCCCTTTAGTTTAGCTGGTGGCCAACACAGGTAAAGATGTCCTTGGTAAAGACAGCAGTGAGCAATCAGATTTCTTTACAAAGGTAAATAAAGGAATTATATTTACTGAATTATTCAATCAACCGATGTTATTGTGAATATTAATGTACTTGTTTATAATTGTGTCAGTGTTTTATTTGCAAGAACAACAAAGTGACAAAACACAGTGTTGTGAGTTCGTGTGGGTAAGGAAGAGGACAAGGGGTCGGCTGGACTGCTGACGTCAATTTATTAATGAAAATAAAACAAAGGTTTTCTAACACCATATGGTGACTTCTATTATGCTGCGTTCACTCGGAGCTTTCGCTTTCCGGCTTCCGGTTTCCGGTCTCGGCTTCCGCCAGCAGTCCGACTCTCTCTCTCTTGCTTCCGTCTCCCCTGGCGTTTTATACCCTCTCCACGCCAATTACTAGAACAAGAAACAGGTGATAATAATTTCTGCCCAAACCACTCACTTACCGCTCGTCTCCTGATCCTCTCTCCCGCTGCAGACTTCGCTAAACCACGCCCCCCCTGCCACATACCCCCACCGCCCGACTCAGGCCGGGGAGCCGTCCGGCCTGCAGCCCCCCCCCCCCCCCCCCATTTCTGGAGAGGAAGTCAGCCACCGCCATCTGAACACCCGGCCTGTGGACCACCTTGAATTTAAAAGGCTGAAGAGCTAGATACCAACGAGTGATCCGCGCGTTGGTATCCTTCATGCGGTGGAGCCACTGCAGCGGAGCATGGTCCGAACAGAGGGTGAACTCCCGTCCCAGGAGATAATAGCGGAGGGTGAGGACGGCCCACCTGATGGCCAGGCACTCTTTTTCAATGGTGCTGTACTTAGCCTCTCTCTTTGAGAGCTTGCGGCCAATGTACAGCACCGGCCGTTCCTCCCCCTCTATCTCCTGGGACAGGACCGCCCCCTGTCCGACGCGTCTGTCTGCAACAGAAAAGGGAGAGAAAAGTCAGGAGAGTGTAATAACGGCCCGCCACATAGAGCAGCCTTGACCTGGGTAAAAGCCTGTTGACACGGCTCCGTCCACTGGACCGTATCTGGCACCTCCTTTTTAGTGAGGTCAGTCAAGGGGCTGGTGAGGTCCGAATAATTGGGAATAAACCGCCTGTAATATCCCGCCAGCCCCAAGAACTGCCTCACCTCCTTTTTGGTCTTGGGACGTGGGCAGGTCGCAATAGCGGCTGTCTTATCAATTTGGGGACGCACCTGTCCATGCCCCAAGTGGAAGCCCAGATACCTTACTTCCACTCGCCCAATCGCACACTTCTTTGGGTTGGCCGTGAGGCCCGCTCCTCTCAGCGACCTCAGAACAGCCCTCAGATGCTGCATATGCCGCTGCCAATCATTACTGAATATAATGATATCATCCAGGTAGGCAGCCACATATGCCGCATGGGGCCGCAAGATTCTATCCATGAGGCGCTGAAAGGTTGCAGGCGCCCCGAACAAGCCAAAGGGAAGGGTAACAAATTGGTGTAAACCAAACGGCGTTGTGAAAGCTGTTTTCTCTCGGGATAATGGAGACAAGGGGATCTGCCAATAACCCTTCGTTAAGTCCAATGTCGAATAAAAGCGAGCCGTGCCTAACCGATCAAGCAACTCGTGGCATTGGATACGCGTCGAACTTCGACACAGCATTCACCTTGCGATAATCCACGCAGAACCGGACTGAGCCGTCCGTTTTCGGAACTAAAACTATCGGGCTCGCCCAGTTACTGTTGGACTCTTCTATTACCCCCATGTCAAGCATAGCGCCTAATTCAGCCTGAACTACTTTTTTCTTGTGCTCAGGTAAGCGATACGGCCGGCTGCGAACTAACACGCCCGGCTCGGTCTCGATATGGTGCTGAATGAGGTTAGTACGGCCCGGTAGGGGCGAAAAGACATCGGCAAAATCTGCCTGTAACTTCGTTAAATCAGTGAGTTGGCATGGCGAGAGGTGATCTCCACCTGGAGCCAGGGCGAGGGATTGTGGTTTGAGATTCGCCTCTGGCCCGAGATCATCCTCCCCCCCAATCACCGTTGCCAACATCACTGATTCCGCCTCATTCCATTTTTTAAGGAGATTGAGATGGTAAACCTGATGCGACCCGTTCCTATCGGACCGTATTACCTCATAATCGGATCCCCGACTTGGCGTGCGACCTCAAACGGCCCCTGCCACTTAGCCAATAATTTGGAGCTCGACGTTGGGAGTAATACAAGTACTTTCTCTCCCGGTGCAAATTTGCGTAACCTAGTTCCCCTGTTATACAGCCGACTCTGGCGGTCCTGGGCTTGTAACAAATTCTCCCTTGATAGCCGCCCCAATGTGTGGAGTTTTGTTCTCAAGTCCAGTACGTATTGAATTTCGTTTTTGCCCTGAGATGGTCCCTCCTCCCAAGTTTCTCTCAGAACGTCAAGCACCCCCCGGGGCTGGCGTCCATAGAGAAGCTCGAAGGGGGAAAACCCCGTGGAGGCTTGTGGGACTTCTCGCACAGCGAATAACAAGGGCTCTAGCCACCGATCCCAATTTTTGGCGTCTTCCTGAACGAACTTACGGATCATGGATTTAAGAGTGCGATTAAATCGTTCGACCAGGCCGTCCGTTTGTGGGTGATAGACGCTGGTTCGAATCGACTTAATGCCCAACAATCCGTATAGTTCGCGTAGCGTACGTGACATAAACGCCGTGCCTTGATCAGTAAGGATTTCTTTCGGAACCCCCACCCGGGAGATAAGACGAAACAGGGCATCCGCAACACTTTTAGCGGAAATGTTGCGGAGGGCCACTGCTTCAGGATATCGTGTTGCATAATCAACTATGACTAATGCAAAGCGATGTCCTCGTGCCGATCGCTCTAATGGCCCGATGAGGTCCATACCAATTCTTTCGAAGGGGGCCTGCATTAATGGGAGAGGGCGCAACGGCGCTTTTGGGGCGGCCGGTGGGCTCACCAACTGACATTCCGGACAAGACGCGCACCACCTGCGCACGTTGTCATGAATGCCCGGCCAGAAGAATCGGGTCATGAGGCGATTTAGTGTGGCTGCCTGTCCCAAATGGCCCGCCATAGGATTAGAATGAGCTGCATGGAAAAGCATTTCCCTGCGGCTCTTTGGAACTAACAACTGGGTTGTATTTACTTTTGTCTGAGCGTCTTGGGTCACTCGATACAACCGGTCTTTTAAGATGGCAAAATAGGGATAGGAGAGCGGAAGGGCCGGTCGGAGAGGCTGGCCATCGATGGTGCGGACCTGTTGGAACGCATGTTTTAGCGTCTCATCCTGAGACTGCTCCAGGGGAAAGTCATCGTGCTCCGAGAGAGTTAGTCTCCCGATTCCGCTCGGTTCCCCTGAAGCCGGCCCCAGCGGTCCTGGCTCAGTTTCCCCCACCTGCACCCGCGCGGTCTCCTTCCGTGCCTTATTTCCCCAAGAGGCATCCGCACATAACGACCCCAATAAAACCGTAAACGCGGGCCAGTTCGTCCCCAAAATTACTGGATGCCGGAGGTGGGGACTAACCGCCACCTCCACACTATGTTTTTGTCCCCGAAATTGAATCCAAATTGGGACGACCGGATATTCCACCACATCCCCGTGTACACACCGCACCTTAACCACGCGGCTTGTATCCAACGCCCCCGGTTGAACCAGGCTTTGATGGATCAAGGTTTGGTTACATCCTGAATCCACCAAGGCCGGATATGTACCCCCCTTGATACTCACGGGTATTTGGTACTCGCCAGCCTGACCGGGGGTGGCCCGTGGGTCGTCCGGGACCCGGACCATCATCTCCACCTCCATCACAGGACACCTGTCCACGAAATGCTCCGGGTCCCCGCAACGCCAACAGGCCAGCCCAGACCTACCCGCCGCCCCAATGGCAGGGAGTGGAGAGGGGAATTGGCGTGGAGAGAGCGGGGAGACGGAAGTACTGTCCCCTCCCGCAGCGCCGAGGACCGCCCCCCTGGGCGGGGCCCTTGTATTCGCGAAACGGCCTTGGTCCGTCCCGCTCCGCCCCCGGGGCGGGACACGAGGAGGGCCAGGTGGACGGGACCTAGGGAGAGGGACAGGGCGAGAGAGAGAAGGGGGAGAGAGAGAAGGGGAGAGAGAGTTAGTAGGTGGGGGTGTGCCGACCCCTGGGCACGCCACCATGTGGTCCTCCGCCAGGTGGATGGCCGATTCCAGCGACGCGGGGCGGTGGCACTGGACCCACTCGGCCGTCTTCTTGGGGAGCCGAGTGATGAACTGCTCCAGCACCACCAGATCGACGACTCGCTCCACGTCGCTTCCCTCGGCCAGTAGCCACTTGCGGCAGGAGTCCCGGAGCTGTTGGGCCAACGCAAAGGGTCGGCCGGCCTCGCCCGAGTCCAGGGAGCGGAAGCGTTGTCTGTGTTGTTCGGGCGATCGGCCGACCCGCTGAAGGATGGCCCTCTTCAGGTCGTCGAAGACCAGGAGGTTCGCCACTGGAAGTTGTTGTGCGGCCACCTGGGCCTCGCCGGAGAGCAGGGGAATGAGGCGCACCGGCCACTGCTCCCGGGGCCACCCGCAGGCCTCGGCTGCCTTCTCAAAAAGTTCCAGGAAGGCCTCCGGATCATCCAGGGCCCCCATCTTGTGCAGTGGCAGGTGCATGGCGGGCGGCCCGGCGGCCTCAGCGCGAACCTCCCGATCGAACCAGCCCCGGAACCTCTCGCGGTCCTCCTGCTGGGCCTGGACGATGGCCTGGAACCGTCGCTCCTGATCGGTCCTCAGATCCAGCAGCGCCTGGTGTTGCTCGCGGTGGAGGACCGCGAGGGAAGAGATGATGTCCGCAAGCGGCGTGGAGGACGGGCTTTGCATGGCGGCGGCGTCGGTCCGTCTTCCTTCCCGGGTTTCGGCACCAGTGTTGTGAGTTCGTGTGGGTAAGGAAGAGGACAAGGGGTCGGCTGGACTGCTGACGTCAATTTATTAATGAAAATAAAACAAAGGTTTTCTAACACCATATGGTGACTTCTATTTTGCTGCGTTCACTCGGAGCTTTCGCTTTCCGGCTTCCGGTTTCCGGTCTCGGCTTCCGCCAGCAGTCCGACTCTCTCTCTCTTGCTTCCGTCTCCCCTGGCGTTTTATACCCTCTCCACGCCAATTACTAGAACAAGAAACAGGTGATAATAATTTCTGCCCAAACCACTCACTTACCGCTCGTCTCCTGATCCTCTCTCCCGCTGCAGACTTCGCTAAACCACGCCCCCCCTGCCACACACACTCTCCACACACTTAAATTGCACTCGGTACTCAAAACAACTGACAAAGTAACACTCCAAAAATAATTATTGACTCTTTAGTGGATTGACGGAACTTAAATTACATAAATATTCAATATGCAATGTCAGTGGAGAGGAGAGGAGCTCAGAAAAAGGCAACTACTCCATGAACTGCGTATGTTCATAACTTTTTAAAAATGTATCCCAGGCAAATAATCTAAAATATAAAAGATAAAGTAATGAAAATTTTATTTCTTATAATTATCATTATTATAATAACACATTCTATAGTTTTCATGAAATAAAACCATTTTTTTATATAAAGTTTCATGATCATTCTACAAAGTGGAAATTAATCATGCCAACTTTTTACTAGGGTATTTTATAAACCCACCTAACATCCTTGCTTGTGTTTGTGCTGTAGGGCAGTTCTCAGGCTGAGGAGAGCCTCAGCAGCAGTCAGAAGACATCTAGCACCGTCCTGGCCAAGGAAGCTCTTATCGAGATCGACTACAGCAGCTTGTCAGAGAACCTAAAAGTACAGCCGTGCTTGCACTTTTACACTATCATTAAACTACTGTTTACTCTCAAGTGTTATAGTGTGTTGAGAATGTGATGTGACTGATGCTTTGCAGGACTCACTGTCAGAGGAGGAGATCAAGGCAGAGATGAACACATTGCATCAGAGACTCAATGAGCAGCAGAGCATCCTGCAGAGAATCAGTGCTCCCAACATGAAAGCCATGGAGAAACTAGAGAGTGTTAGAGACAAATTCCAGGAGACCAGTGACGGTCAGTCATTCCTTGCCTATATGAAAAAATTTAAATGCATGCCATGAGAATAAAAGCTGATTTATTTTTTTTAGAAAATAAATCTCACGTGAAAAATAGTTTTAAGAGTCTTGAATAAATTTTGCAGCATGCTACTATGTAGATTGAGTGAAACGGACAGTACCTAGGCTGCACATTTAACAGAGCAGAAGCTGGACAATGGTAGCATATCTAGTGCGTAACCGAGCTACACTAACCACCATCAACATGTAACATGCTTTTGTTCAGAATTGCTAGTATATAATACTAGTAATATTATATTTTCTCCCCTCCCACAACACAAATTCTTATGAAAACATTTTAGATTTGAATTCTCCCCTTCAGTATGTGTGTACTTAATGAACTAAAGGGTTAGTTCACAAAATAATTACATTTTGTTCTTTAAGTGAAAGTTGTGACATTTGCCAAGTATGGTAACCCATACTTGGAATTGATTCTCTGCATTTAACCCAGCAGCCCCTGTACTTACCCCCATGATTTCCGTTTAACCCTCTGGAGTCTCAGGGTATTTTTGGGGCCTGGAGATGTTTTGTCATGCCCTGACATTTGTGCTTTTTTCAGTTTCTTATAAATATCTATATCTAATCTCATGGTAATTGATTATAGATTTAGTCAGGAATTATAGTTTGGAAAAAAAAATTCAAAAAAGTCTAACTAGTAAAATGTTTACACGTTATGTGAAAACTAGTACAAGAATATAAATAAATAAAAAGAGACTTACTCATGATTATGATCTCTGCTGAATAAAGTGCTTCATTCTTTTTTTTCTGAGGAAATCCATTTCTCATGTTTTCATATAGATTACTTTATCACAGAATTTTTTTTTAGTTTAAAAGTAGACATGTCAAGCTTGTTGACATGTCACTTCATTGAGTATTCACGGCGTTACAGTTCATTTTAATGACGCGTTTTTTTAAATGAAGATCAGTACAGACAAAGGCTGCAGATAGCACACCTTGTTTGTTATCTTTATTTTATACGTGCACAAAGTTTTGTTATTATATCTGTATACAAAAAAAGTAGACCCTTTACAGATTCGATTGATGTATTGCTCTTATCTGTACGATTAAAACTGAAAGTGTAATTTAAGTTCTTTTCGGAGTTATCAGGAGAAAATGAAGGAATTATTACACGTTAATCGACTCCAGAGGGTTGACTCTGAAACACAAATTAAGATATTTTCAATGAAACCTGATTTAGAATGGGTTTGGGATGGCTTGATGGTGAGTAATTTATGGGACAGTTTTCATTATTGAGTATCCCTTTAAAACGCTTAACCTTATAGAGTGGGACCTTGTCACTTGTCTCGCTCAGCTTGTCTGTGTTTGCAGCATTCCTAATGTTCATTAACTGTCTTTATTGTTTGTTTGAACATCATAGAGTTTGAAGCTGCCAGGAAGAGGGCGAAGAAAGCCAAGCAGTCATTTGAACAGATAAAGAAGGAGAGGTTTGACCGTTTCAACGCCTGCTTTGAGTCTGTGGCCACCAACATTGATGAGATATATAAAGCTCTGTCCCGCAACAGCAGTGCCCAGGTACTTAAAAGTACATCAACAAATAATCACATCTTTAAAAAGGCAGCTAAGGATACACATCCTTCACAAGTACTTAAAGTGCATACAGCAGGTTGGAGACCCAGTGAGTCAATGTATAGAAAAATTGTGTAGGAACGACATATATATACATTTATAATACAGTCTAAATGAATTTTTCTCTGTAACTTGGCTACAATTACTTTTAAAAGTAATTATGAAATAGGGTGTGACAAAAACAAAGTGTAATTCTCTATTAGTCCTATAGATTCAGTTTTTCTATGTATTCTGTGTCTTATTGTGAATAAAAAAACACATCTGTGAGGAGTTTGTTCTCTCTGTTGAGGTTTTTTTTTTTTTTTCATAAAAAAAAAAAATATATATATATATATATATATATATATATATATATATATATATATATATATTATTGTGAAGTAAAATTGATGAATAGCCATTCTCATTCTCTCTCTGCGCGAACACAAAGACCTCTTAGCAAAGTAATTTGTAGTCGAGTTTTCGGTCATCGGGATCAATGGCACGGATAAACATTAATAATCATTATTAGAATAATCTCCCTGCTCTCTTGGCCGGTTTTATAATTGTATATAAAGCCAGATATTAGTCTGTAATATGAGTATAACCCCAGAGTCCATGCTGTCATTGTGTTTTATTGTTATTCTATTGTTTAATTTTACTGCACTCTTTCGAATTATGTCACTTCCAGTTTTGGCATTGTTCAGATTTTCTCACAAAAACACCTCTAGAAGCATCAAGTAGCATATTTCTAAGTAGATTTAAAGATTTTAAAGATTTTAAATCTAGATACTACATTATTTTTCTATACATTGACTCACTGGGTCTCTAACCTGCTATATGAACTTTAACCACTACACAACCTTAACCCTCTGAAGTCGATTAACGTGTATAGGCATTGAGGCATTTTCTCCTGATAACCCCGAAAAGAACTCAAATGACACTTTCAGTTTTGATCATACAGATAAGAGCAATACATCAATCGAATCTGTAAAGGGTCTACTTTTTTGTATACAGACATAAGAACAACAAAACTATGTGCACTTATAAAATAAAGATAACAAACAAGGTGTGCTGTCTGCAGACTTTGTCTGCGCTGATCTTCATTTAGACACGCATCATTAAAATGAACTGTAACACAGTGAATACTCAACGAAGAGACATGAGAGAGAGATCTATAGAAAGCCTGACGTGTACTTTTAAACTAAACAAGTGCTGCTGAAAACAAATATTCTGTGATAAAGTAATCCATATGAAAACATGTCCGTTTTTCACGTCTCCCTTCATTATTATTGGATTTCCTCCGAAAAAAAGAATGAAGCATTTTATTCAGCAAAGATCATAAACATGAGTATATATATTCTTGACTATTCGTTATGGAAAAAATAAATATATTTTGGGTTCAGGATAGAGATCGGCCGATACAGGTTTTTCTATAACCGATGCCAATGTTTAGAGGTCAGGGTCAGCCGATATGTGCTGCTGATTTTAAGGCCGATATCTTGAAGTTTTCCCCTTTATTTGCATGCTAAAATGTCACACTAACAGTAAGTGGATGCACAACATTTCTAAACTTAATATCATAATTTATTGAACACTGACATGAACCATCTCTCGAATTATCATTTTGTGCACTGCACTGCACGGTATTAAAATAACATATTTATCCAAAGTTAGCCAAGCAAATCAAGAAACTGACCAAGTATTAAATATATAGCACAGGTTAAAATTCAGTTGGAACATAAATGTAAACTTAAATATACATTTAAATGAAATAGATACAACTTGATAAATAAAAATCTATTTAACTGAAAAAGCAACCAGCAACATTTGTGTTTGGTATAAGTGACACAGAACATCTAAAGTGAATTCTAATTTCAAAGTTACATCGCAGTCTGTTCATTATTAAAATAAAGTACAGTCAAGCAAACATATAAAAGGTTACACTGGTTAGTTTAAATAGACCTTATACCCTTCCACGCTGCTGTTATGTGAAGCAAAAACTTCTTTGTGCGAATCCGTGTAAAGTACAAATCTAGCTTACGTAAAAAAAAAAATATATATATATAGTTTAACATCCAAATGCATCATGAATATGGAAGCATTTGGATTTGTTTATCAAATGATCATAATCACATCTATTCATTTTACAGTCCTGCTAGTTGCTTTTTATCCAGACTAAAACCACTTTATTTTGGGTGAGAAAGCTTTTTTTTTTTTTTTTTTTGAGTGGCTTTTGCACATAATAATAATTGTGTCTGTGTGTGTGTGTGTGTGTGTGTGTGTGTGTGTATGTGTGTGTTTTGTCAGGCGTTTCTGGGCCCTGAGAACCCAGAGGAGCCATATCTGGATGGTATCAACTATAACTGTGTAGCCCCAGGCAAACGATTCAGGCCCATGGACAACTTGTCTGGAGGAGAAAAGACTGTGGCGGCTCTAGCATTACTGTTTGCCATTCACAGGTATGTACAGCACATATTTACTCTCATATCAAATCACACCCTTCATTAGGCAGTTCCTGACACAATATCTTTACCTCTACAGCTATAAGCCAGCTCCCTTCTTTGTGCTGGATGAGATTGATGCAGCCCTGGACAATACCAATATTGGCAAGGTTTGTTTTTCACCAGGGTGACTGCTTAAAAAAGTCACACACAATCACTTAAGTGTAACTACAATATGATGTACATTTAACAACATCTATTGATTCTTCTTAGAAAAAAATAATTGTAAAAGAATGATTTACCCAATAATAAAAATTGTACCGTATTTTTCGGACTATAAATTTCACCTGAGTATAAGTCGCATCAGTCCAAAAATAAGCCATGACGAGGAAAAAAACTTATATAAGTCGCACTGGACTATAAGTCACATTTATTTACAGGGTGTCCGCGGGGTTTTAAAAAGTATTAAAAAGTGATAAATCAAAATGGTCAAATTTAAGGCCATTAAAAGTGTTAAATGTGGTCTCAGAGGTATTATTTTTTTCCAAATTAGGTATTATTTTTTCCAGACTATCAGGTGTCCTATTCTGATTGAAATTCTATCTGCGTTCGCGTTAGTTCGTTTATATGGGCTTTAGCATATCTGGGCACATAATCAAAGATCTTCCGTCTCAACGTATGTTTGATGCTGACGTCATATTCAGTGGTCGTTCGCCATCATCTCAGAACACTGCGCGCTCAACAGAAGTGGCTGACTTACGTTTTATTTTAGACTTGCTTCAAGGCATATCTTCAACGACTGGACAAACATCGTCGTCTTCTTGCACAAATGCAAGTTTTCTAATAGCTGGGTTAACGACCCAGCGTTTAAGGACTGGCTCAGGCCTGTACAGGGAATAACAGGCAGTAGTGTTGTCAAAAGACCCGGTACTTCGGTACCAAGTCGGTACTAAAAAAATTTAAATGTGACAGTACCAGGTTTCTTTAAGGACCGGTAGTACGGTCCCATGCAAACCCGATTCTTGACGCATACCCCGCTATGATTTCCGCGAAGCAGAAAACGAGTAAGGAATCTCAAAATCCAGTCATGTAAATTAAACTTACATTTTAATATGGACAGTCATGGAATTTGTGAAAGCATAAATTAATCAAATCAAATCTCCATATGGACCAGTATCTGTAAATGTTAAGCCGCAAAAGTTGTTTGAAATATGAATCCGTGTTCTGCGCGTCTCTGTGTGAATTAATGAATGGCAGAGACGTGCGGGTTTGTTTACTACATAGACTGAAGCGCATGACGCTTGCATTAATTTCAGCATCTGTTGTCTTCTCCTGTCAAAATAATGGAGTTCATTTGGAATTATTCATATTCATTTTCGAAAAAGCAGAAGACATACCGGTTTCTCCGGTAGTGGGCGGAGCTAATGCGCAAATAGAAATTTCAAAATGACAAATATGCATTCATTAGGCCTAAAATAATTTTTTTTACATAAGGGCATTGTGCTAGAAATATTACTAATATTAATAAAATGTATGTGATACTGCTACCACTGTTGAAAAAAAAAAAAAAAAAAAACTTTATTTTTTAAAGAAATAAATCTCAATATTTCTTCCATGTTTTAATTTTAATAGCAAATCCCCTTTATTTACCAAAAATAAAATGTGTTTAAATTTTATAAATTAAAAGACAAATTAAATTTGGGTGAAACTTGTTTACTGTTTTTCATAATTATATAACTTGTAGAAAAACTTCAAACACAATTGTTAATAAGTATAAAGAATGGCATTGGTTTTATTTTTAGTGCTAAAAACATAAAAATGGAATGCGTGCTTGGAGAGAGCAGTTAATTCTACCAATCTCAGCTGTCTGCGCGGCTGCACCTCCACCACCACCCCCACAAATTTGTGGTGCAGTTTGTGAATCCGCAACAGTTCATAGAAGATGCCTGTTTGTAATGCATCAACTTGCAATGAATACCAGCCAGTGTGCTGACACTATCCATTTTCTCCATTGCACATTTTATGGTATTTGTTTTATTTTTATTTACTAAGTGAAATAAATGTGCAATATGCTGTCAACATCAGTCTCTAAATCTATTATTTTTTTGTATGTTATATATGTCAAAATCTGTGTAAATAATAGAAAGGTCGCTGATTTACACTTGCAATTCAGTGTCGTGATGGTTTTAAAAAATATTCTAAAGGTAGTAAAAAAGGTATTAAAAAGTAGTAAATTTAACTTAAGGATTGCTGTATATACCCTGATTTAGAACCAAGAACCAAGAGTTCACATTACCAGCTACAGCCGCGAGAGGGCGCTCTGTGCTGCCCAGTTCTCCTGTAGCATAGACTGAGCAGCATATAGCACCGTCTCGCGGCTGTACTCTTGGTTCATTTCTCTTAGTTCATTTCAAATTAATTTTGATAAAGAAGTCGCACCTGACTATAAGTCGCAGGACCAGCCAAACTATGAAAAAAAAGTGTGACTTATAGTCCGGAAAATACGGTATATGTATAAACACCTTTATGTCATTCCCAGACTCGTAGGAATTTGTAGAATTTGCATTAATGAGTTTTTATTTATTTAAACTAACCAGTGTAACCTTTTATATGTTTGGTTGACTATACTTTATTTTAATTAATGAATAGACTGCGATGTAAGTATGAAATTAGAATTCACTTTAGATGTTCTGTGTCATTTAAACCAAACATTAATGACTCCCCCTCATGTCGTTCCAAACCCGTAAGACCTACCTTTATCTTTGGTAACACAGTTTAAGATATTTTAGATTTAGTCCGAGAGATTTCTGTCCCTCCATTGAAAATGTGTGTATGGTATACTGTACATGTCCAGAAAGGTAATAGAAAAATCTTCAAAGTAGTTAGTCCATATGACATCAGAGGGTCAGTTAGAATTTTTTGAACCATCGAAAATACATTTTGGTCCAAACATAGCAAAAACTACGACTTTATTCATCATTGTCTTCTCTTCCGTATCTGTTGTGAGCGTGTTCACAGCACAGCAGTTTAGTGATATCCGGTTTGCGAACGAATCGCTCGATGTAACAGGATCTTCTTTAACCAGTTCACCAAATCGAACGGAATCGTTTGAAATGGTTCACGTCTCCAATAAGCATTAATCCACAATAAGCTGTCAACTTTTTTAATGTGGCTGACACTCCCTCTGAGTTCAAACAAACCAATATCCCGGAGTAATTCATGTACACAAACAGTACACTGACTAAACTGCTGTGAAGAGAGAAATGAAGATGAACACCGAGCCGAGCCAGATAATGAACGAAAGATTGACTTTCTTTAAAATATCATACAGGTCATATAGGTTTGAATTGACATAAGGGTTAGAAAATAATGACTGAATCATTGTTTGTGTGAACTGAGCACCAGTGCATTTGCTAATTACCATTAACCAAAGATAGAATCATAGCTCCTGATTGTCATAACCTAAAAAGTCTGAGGTGAAATTGAGTGGTAAGAACACAGATTAACAAGTCATACTGTATACTGTCATAATGATAGAAAATTGTCCTGTGCATGTGTGTTGTCTTGTGTAGGTTGCAAACTACATCAAGGATCAGTCAGAGCAGAACTTCCAGGCTATAGTTATCTCCCTCAAAGAGGAGTTTTACACCAAAGCAGACTCCCTGATCGGAGTTTATCCAGAGGTAAGATTCACACAAACATCTTGTGTTCTTCACTATGATGTAAAATATAGTGGCATTAGTTTAAATACTACTACCCACCTCTAAATTGCTTAATGTTATATACAGATATATTAATGTGAAATTAAAGGTATTAAGAAGTTAACATGATACAAGAACAGTACATGAACAGTATGGAATTCTGTAAAGCTGCTTTGAAACCGTGTGTATTTTTGAAAACCGCTGTATAATTTAAGTGGCTTGACTTTATGTGCTTGTCACTCATTGTCTTCCTTTCCTTAACAGCAAGGAGACTGTGTCATCAGTAAAGTCCTGACCTTTGACCTCTCCCAGTACCCTGATGCCAATACCAATGAATGAGACATTATTCAGATACCTAGAAACATTTGTCTGTTTTGTTTCTGTAGTGTTTTGTTTCAAAGATTACACATTACTGTCCCTTGCTAGATTTGAATATAATCATTATGATTGTTTTTCTTTTAGTTTTTTCCCCCTTTTACACCTTCTAAAGTCAAAATGTGTTTTTGTTTAGTGTTTTTGAAAATCATGTAATTTTGATAAATTTAATCAAACAATATTAGTATGACTTTTCTAAAATGTTTAACTCCGCATGATTGGCTTTAAAACTTTTTAATGTAAAACTTTACAATAGAGGTTATGTAATGACTAAGACCTGCAGTTTAACTCATTGTTTTTGTTGATTGGTAAAAGTTTTATCACCACTTTTGTATTGACTGTATTTGTCCTTTTTATTACAAGTTTTAACTAATTTTCTCTTGGAAAATAAAATTTGCTTCCCAGTAATATTGCACATGAATATCTCATTTGAATTCTTCATCATAAACTGCTTTGTGGTCTTAATGTTGTAATAGACACATGCAGCTTATAACTGGGCATATGTCGAGCTCATAAAGTCACACAAGCACATGCTGTTACATTAAAATGCAGTTAACAATGTGTATAATGGATCTTTGTGACGGATAAATTAGATTTAGATTCTGTTGTGGTTTAAATATTTAAATCTAATTAAAAATAGTGGCTTAAAAAAATGGATTCAACAATTTGTTAGACACCATTTCAGATGCAGCTTCTGAAATATTTTATATATTCAATCTATTGGCAAGTTTGTGTGAAAGTACTGTATATTTACACAGATTCTTCAGAGGTGATATTGATGAACTTTAAAAAAAAAAAAAATGATAAAAATGTATACGATTCATTGGGTTTTAAATGGTCATTAATGGATAAAAAAATGTATATTGAAACAAAGTAATAAAATGATACTTTAAAGGGCTCACGTGAAGCTGCTAAAAATAACATTATTCTGTGTATTGAAATGTGTTTTATGTGGTTTAAGGTTCAAAAAAACATTTTCAACATGATGTACTCCACATACTGTATTGTTTCTCCTCTGCCACACCTTCAATGAAACGGTGTCACACCACAGCCTTGAGTGAGCAGAGGCCTGCTTGAGAACGGCGTTTCCAGCTGATACTATGAAGAAGCGACCATTGAGGCAACCACATGTGATGACCCCGGGCTGGACTACGCTTCGGAGTGGATATCATCCTCTTTTGGAAGGCCAAACAAAGGTGGTGGCGGCAACAACAATACTGCAATGAGAATAAAAGGTACGCCTTCTTTGCCTGAATATTTGGGCGGTGTTATGCAAATCTTCTCACATAATGACTTAGATGTGGGTGTGTGTTCGAACGAGCTGGGGTATGGATGAGTTCTTAACTTTTATAAAGAATATCTCTTTGGATTTGAGATTTTAGTCTTTGCAAATTTAAAGATGTTCTCTATATACCAAGAGTTTATAACACTCGCTTATAACACTCGCTTATAAACAAATGCTAAATACTAAATTTAAAACCTGCTTCTCTGTTTTCTGAATTCTGTTTAAGCTATTAAAAGATAAGATATGAACTCCAACCTTGATCAAACTCACCTTCCACCTTACTTTCCAGTAATCCTGAAGACCTTGTTTAGTTTGTTACTGATGTCTCCATTAAATTAATTAAATACATTTTTCCTAATTTTTTGCCAATAATTATATCCTTTCAACATTACAATATAATTGAAAGCCATTATTTTTAAGTTAATAGGCTCTGAAAAATGACAAATTTTAATTTAAGTGAACTTAAAACAATCTTCAGATAAACTGCAAATTGTATACAGTTTTGTTCAAAATAATAGCAGTACAATGTGACTAACCAGAATAATCAAGGTTTTTCGTATATTTTTTTATTGCTACGTGGCAAACAAGTTACCAGTAGGTTCAGTAGATTCTCAGAAAACAAATGAGACCCAGCATTCATGATATGCACGCTCTTAAGGCTGTGCAATTGGGCAATTAGTTGAATTAGTTGAAAGGGGTGTGTTCAAAAAAATAGCAGTGTGGCATTCAATCACTGAGGTCATCAATTTTGTGAAGAAACAGGTGTGAATCAGGTGGCCCCTATTTAAGGATGAAGCCAACACTTGTTGAACATGCATTTGAAAGCTGAGGAAAATGGGTCGTTCAAGACATTGTTCAGAAGAACAGCGTACTTTGATTAAAAAGTTGATTAGAGAGGGGAAAACCTATAAAGAGGTGCAAAAAATGATAGGCTGTTCAGCTAAAATGATCTCATAACGCCTTAAAATGGAGAGCAAAACCAGAGAGACGTGGAAGAAAACGGAAGACAACCATCAAAATGGATAGAAGAATAACCAGAATGGCAAAGGCTCAGCCAATGATCACCTCCAGAATGATCAAAGACAGTCTGGAGTTACCTGTAAGTACTGTGACAGTTAGAAGACATCTGTGTGAAGCTAATCTATTTTCAAGAATCTCCCGCAAAGTCCCTCTGTTAAAAAAAGGCATGTGCAGAAGAGGTTACAATTTGCCAAAGAACACATCAACTGGCCTAAAGAGAAATGGAGGAACATTTTGTGGACTGATGAGAGTAAAATTGTTCTTTTTGGGTCCAAGGGCCACAGGCAGTTTGTGAGACGACCCACAAACTCTGAATTCAAGCCACAGTACACAGTGAAGACAGTGAAGCATGGAGGTGCAAGCATCATGATATGGGCATGTTTCTCCTACTATGGTGTTGGGCCTATTTATCGCATACCAGGGATCATGGATCAGTTTGCATATGTTAAAATACTTGAAGAGGTCATGTTGCCCTATGCTGAAGAGGACATGCCCTTGAAATGGTTGTTTCAACAAGACAATGACCCAAAACACACTAGTAAACGGGCAAAGTCTTGGTTCCAAACCAACAAAATTAATGTTATGGAGTGGCCAGCCCAATCTCCAGACCTTAATCCAATTGAGAACTTGTGGGGTGATATCAAAAATGCTGTTTCTGAAGCAAAACCAAGAAATGTGAATGAATTGTGGAATGTTGTTAAAGAATCATGGAGTGGAATAACAGCTGAGAGGTGCCACAAGTTGGTTGACTCCATGCCACACAGATGTCAAGCAGTTTTAAAAAACTGTGGTCATACAACTAAATATTAGTTTAGTGATTCACAGGATTGCTAAATCCCAGAAAAAAAAAAATGTTTGTACAAAATAGTTTTGAGTTTGTACAGTCAAAGGTAGACACTGCTATTTTTTTGAACACACCCCTTTCAACTAATTGCCCAATTGCACAGCCTTAAGAGCGTGCATATCATGAATGCTGGGTCTCGTTTGTTTTCTGAGAATCTACTGAACCTACTGGTAACTTGTTTGCCACGTAGCAATAAAAAATATACTAAAAACCTTGATTATTCTGGTTAGTCACATTGTACTGCTATTATTTTGAACAATACTGTAAGTAGAGGGAAGTCGTGGCCTAATGGTTAGAGAGTTGGACCGTCAGGAATTGTGGGTGGAGGGAGTGCATGTACAGTGCTCTCTCCACCTTCAATAACATGACTTAGGTGTCCTTGAGCAAGGCACTGAACCCCCAACTGCTCCCCTGGCGCCGCAGCATAAAAGGCTGCCCACAGCTCTAGGTGTGTGTTCACAATGTGTGTGTGTGTGTTCACTGCTCTGTGTGTGTGCCCTTTGGATGGGTTTAAAGCAGAGCAGGAATTCTGAGTATGGGTCACCATACTTGGCTGTATGTCACGTCACTTTCACTATAAACTATAAAACTCGTCCCCCTCATCATTTTAATCATACACTAGATTTAATTATATCGCATGGAACCGATCATACTGATATAGATATAGATATCTTTGCGTGGAAAAACAGTATGTCCAGCTATAGACAAGCTCTAAAAACTCCCAGGGCCGAGTGTATCAATAAACTCGTTGAAAATAACCAAAACAATCCAAGGTTTTTATTTAGCACAGCGACTAAATTAACACTGATAAAATAGATAACATGAGAAATAGAATAGCAAAAGTAGTTTCTACAGCGTCTAACACTTCAGTTTCAATCATCGCACCCAAAGATAAACTGCAGTGCTTTAACAACTATAGGACAGGAAGAGCTAAATAAACTTATCACTGTATCTAAACCAACAACATTTTTATTAGATCATGTGCCCACTAAAGTACTGAAAGAGTTGTTACCTGTAGCTGAAGAACCGCTTCTCAATTATTAACTCGTCGTTATCTTTAGGTCACGTCCCAAAACCTTTAAAGCGGGTGGTTATTAAACCTCTTATTAAGAAACCACAACTAGATCCTAGTGAACTGTCAAATTATAGGCCCATTTTAAATCTTCCATTTATGTCTAAAATTTTTGAAAAGTTGTGTCTGATCAATTGAGCTCCTTCCTGCAAAAAAATAATCTGTATGAAGAATTTCAGTCAGGTTTCAGGCCCCACCATAGCACAGAAACTGCACTTGTTAAAATTAAAAATGACACTGGACTTTTGGTAGTTCCAAGGATAGCAAAGGTCACTAGAGAAGGGAAAGATTTTTCTCATTTGGCTCCCAAACTCTGGAATAACCTTCCTGATAATGTTCAGGGTTCAGACACACTCTCTCTGTTTAAAAACAAATCTCTTTCTCCAAGCATTCGAACAATGCATTTCTTAAATTGTGATTGCAGTTGCATTTGATCAAATGCGCATTATTATTCTTTATCTTGTGTTAAAGTAATTAATTTTACTTTGTTGGATCAGCAGCTATGCTAATGAAGTCTCTGTTTGTTTCTCTGTTTTGCCACAGGATTTACAATCCGTCGTAATAGGATTTACACAACCTCCAGTCTGGATCCAGAACACCTGAGAAGAGATGATGCTGACCCTCAGAGGACCTCAGATGATGCTAACCCTGAATCAACAAACAAAACTAACAAATATTGCTACGAGTGTGATTGAATCATATAATAATTGATGTTAATAATGTTCATCGTCTGGCTGACTACGTCTTGTATTAATTTTTCTGAAAAATCCTTTCAAATGCACACAAACTGACAGCCACCACTTATAAGCAACTACTACATTTTTAGAAATGTAATTTTCTGTAAAGTTGCTTTGTAATGATTTGTATCGTAAAAGGCACTATACAAATGAACTTAAATTGAAAGTGTGCGAATTTAAATTTTATTTATTTACAGAGGTATATGATGACACGCAAATCTATGAATGAATGTTACGAAGTGAAGTAAACTTCAACGGATTGACCCTGCACGGAGTAGGGAGCCATTAACACTGTGTAGGGACAATGTCCATGTCAGTCAGAACATAGGTTATGCACAAAGCTTGTAAAGAGCTGATTTTCTGAATCAAGTGTGTTAACAAAGAGACATGCAAAATATGCAGAGCAAGGACTGGAATTGAGAACCGCTGGTATTGTCATTATAATTCGTAATTATATCCCCACTGGATACAACAAATGTCTTATAATGGGTTTTAATGATTTTGTCTCTGCACTTTGTGACATACAGGGGCGTAACATTTCTGTCACACGCTGTTGCTTTTCAGAATGATGAGCTTTGTAAAAATGCATTTCTGAAAGGCGGGGCATAGAGGAGAAAAAATAATGTACAGTTTGTAGAAAACAATGTGTTTTTCTGATCCACATAAACCCAATTCATTACACCAAATACACAAAATAGTGTTCTTTTTAGCCACATCATATGAGCACATTAAAGGAGATTCTCTCAATATTTAGATTTTTTTGCACCCTCAGATTCCAGGTATTAAAATAGTTGTATCTCAGCCAATATTGTCCTAACAAACCATACATCAATGGAAAGCTTATTTAGCTTTTGTCAGAATTTTTAAATAAAGAACAAAAACAAGTTGAAACCAAAAGTATTTTGGATAATGTTCAACAATGATAACCCTTTACATTATGCTTAAGATATATATTATAATACTAATATATACAGTGGGGATCGAAAGTTTGGGCACCCCTTTCAGAATCTGTGAAAATATGAGTAATTTTCAAAAAATAAGAGAGATCATACTAAATGCATGTTATTTTTTATTTAGTACTGTCCTGAGTAAGATATTGTACATAAAATATATTAACATTTAGTCCACAAGACAAAAAAAAATGCTGAAATTATTAAAATAACCCCACTCAAAAGTTTGGGAACCCTTGGTTCTTAATACTGTGTGCTGTTACCTGATGATCCTCGACTGTCTTTCTGTTTTGTGATGGTTGTGCATGAGTCCCTTGTTTGTTCTGAACAGTTAAACTGAGCAGCGTTCTTCAGAAAAATCTTTAAAGTCCTGCAGATTCTTCAGTTTTCCAGCATCTTTACATAATTGAATCCTTTCCAGCAGGGACTTTATGATTTTGAGATGTATCTTTTAAGACTGAGGACATTTGAGGGACTCAAACACAACTATTTAAAAAGATTCAAACATTCACTGATGCTCCAGAAGGAAACAAGATGCATTAAGAGCTGGGGGTGAAAACTTTATATTTATATTTATATTTATATATATATATATATATATACAAATATATATATATATATATATATATATATATATATATATATATATATTTTTTTTTTTTTTTTTTTTTTTTTTTTTTTTACGGCATTTAATATTAGACAGTATCTTCATTCATGTTTATGAGTGTTCTAGATAAATTGCCTTTTTCCTCATAGTGGTGGAAGGAGGGACTTATTTCAATGATTATCAATATCATTTAGATTATTCAGTATTATTTAGATCATTCCTGTTGTGTGGTGAATATTGATAGGCTGTTTTTGTGTAACTTTGTGTCAGGTGTTTGATGAACCTCCTCCATCCAGGTTCACCAATTTAAATACACATCTGCTTCAAAGTGGGCAAGGTTTTATAGCACACTCACTTGTATAAATCTCACACAGACACAGCTGTCTCACAACAAAAAATAATGAATATGTATCATTCACAAATTGAACTTACACAAACTCCTCTTGAGAAGATCTGGGTACCATGGATGAGTAGCAGGCTGGAGAAGAGGCTGGAAGTCATACAGTATGTCTTAAGAAACATCTATGTCTCATCCCTCACTCTATTTCTGTGGTCTTATTATCAGGTAAAAGTATCAGTTTAAAAGTATGTTTTAATTACACTGTTATGAATGTATCTTGCCAAGTTAACTTTTTAAGCACCTCTTTGTAAAACATTTGTAAAAACTTTTCTTTTAAATATGTGACACAATGTGTGATGGTTTGTGCCCTCAGAATTGTTCACCTCACTGAAGTCCAGTTCACTGCTCTTTACACACACACACACACACACAAAGAGAGAGAGAGAGACCACTGAGAAAATAGACACTAGTATGTCTTCACTGATGTCATTTACATCACTCATTAACAGTGAAATGAGTGAGAGTGTAAACAAATCTTCTGTCATCATGGAGATCAGTTACAGAAATGCATAAAATGCATCTGTATGAATGTATGAAATATTAATTATTTAATGTATAAAAATATGATTTTTTTTTTCAGCATCAGTACCGCAGATCACCAACTCTCCTACCATGATTGTGATGGTTGGTCTGCCTGCCCGTGGACCTACATCTTGAAGAAACTCGCACGCTAACTTAACTAGATTGGAGTCCCACCAAGGGTGATAATTATTATAGATACATTTCAAAATCTTTGGTTGTTTTTCAAGTTCAATATTCTTAATTAAAAAATGTTTGGATTACTGAATGAATTCATATAAATTCTCATTTAAAGCAGCAGCTCTACAGCCATCAGAATGGCGTTTTGTGTATGATTACACTGACTAAAACAATAAATTACAACACTCAATGTCAGATTTAAAATCTTTTGACCATTTTGTCAATCAGATTTTCCATATACAAAAGCTAACTGGCAATTCAAGTTACTTAAACTTCTTGTTTGTTAATTTGCTGTATAAAGCAATATTTTAAATCCTCACAATAGTGCTGTTTCTCTGAATATCAGCAAGGTTTTGTATTGGTATGCTGTTGGTATGCTTATAGACTTCAGTTCGAAGCAAGCTCACTTACTGTCTGCATCATAGTTGCACATCCTTCCACTGTAGAAAAGTGAAGCCAGCACGTACCAAGTCTATTCTGTCAATGATGTTGAGTGGGGGGGGGGGGGTGCAGGAAGGGTTCTCCTGAAGTCCACTATCATGTCCACTGCTTTGAGAGTGTTCAGCTCCATGTTGTTAAGATTGCACCAGATAGCCAGCTGCTCAACCTCTTGTCTCTGAGCATATTCGTCAGCGTCCTGGATGAGACCAATGACTGTAGTTTCATCTGCAAACACCAGGAGCTGGACAGAGGGGTCTTCGCTGGTGCACAGGGAGCAGAGCTGGGTCAGTTTGGTCTGGAGGGCTGTTGGGATGATGGTGTTGCAAGCCAATCTATGGTCCACAAACAGGATCCTCACATAAGTTCCTGTTTTGTCCAGATGTTGCAGGAAGAAGTGCAATCCCATGTTTACTGCATCCTGTTTACTTGGTAAGCAAACTGCAGGGGGTCCAGTAATGTCCTTCAGATAAGCCAGAACCATTTTTTTTAAAAACTTCATGTTGACAGATTAGAGCTTCAATGCTCAAGATTGTCAGTTTACAGGTTTCTGAGAACATTAATGTTGAAATAGTGCTTCTGTTCAAATCACGTGTAAACTAACCCAAATCTGCTCAAAAGTCTTTCTCTCAGTTAGAGAAAGCTGCTTCATTCAATGTTCAGGGCAAAACTTGCCCATTTGAACAAGGCTTATGGCTTATGAAATAAAATGTTTCTTGCAATGCAGTAAGACAGTTTTTAATGTGTTAGAAATTATATGCACAAAAACTTTGATTGTCAGTTTACAGGCTTCTGAGACCAGTAATGTTGAAATATTGCTTCTGTTCAAATGAAGTGAAATCTAGTCCAAATCTGCTCAAAAAATTCTCTCTATGAGAGAAAGCTGTTTCAGTCAATATTCAGTGCAAATCTTGCCAAACTGAAATATTATTATGCCTTATGAAGTACAATGTTTTCTGCAATGCTGTAAGACAGTTTTTAATGTGTAAGTTATATGCACAAAAACTTATGTTAGGACTTCAATGATCAAGATTGTCAGTTTACAGCTTTCTGAGTCCAGTAATGTTGAAATAGTGCTGCTGTTCAAATGAAGTGAAATCAAGCCCAAATCTGCTCAAAAGCTTTTCTCTCTATCAGAGTAAGCTGTTTCATTCAGTATTAAGTGCAAATCTTGCCAAACTGATAGATGCTTATGCCTTATGAAATACAATGTTTTCTGCAATGCTGTAAGACAGTTTTTAATGTGTTAGAAGTTATATGCACAAAAACTAATGTTAGGACTTCAATGATCAAGATTGTCAGTTTACAGCTTTCTGAGTCCAGTAATGTTGAAATAGTGCTGCTGTTCAAATGAAGTGAAATCAAGCCCAAATCTGCTCAAAAGCTTTTCTCTCTATCAGAGTTAATACTGAATGAAACACCTTACTCTGATAGAGAGAAAAGCTTTTGAGCAGATTTGGGCTTGATTTCACTTCATTTGAACAGCAGCACTATTTCAACATTACTGGACTCAGAAAGCTGTAAACTGACAATCTTGATCATTGAAGTCCTAACATTAGTTTTTGTGCATATAACTTCTAACACATTAAAAACTGTCTTACAGCATTGCAGAAAACATTGTATTTCATAAGGCATAAACATCTTTCAGTTTGGCAAGATTTGCACTGAATACTGAATGAAACAGCTTTCTCTAATAGAGAGAAAAGCTTTTGAGCAGATTTGGGCTTGGTTTCACTTCATTTGAACAGAATCACTATTTCAACATTACTGGACTCAGAAAGCTGTAAACTGACAATCTTGATCATTGAAGTCCTTACATTAGTTTTTGTGCATATAACTTCTAACACATTAAAAACTGTCTTACAGCATTGCAGAAAACATTGTATTTCATAAGGCATAAGCATCTATCAGTTTGGCAAGATTTGCACTTAATACTGAATGAAACAGCTTACTCTGATAGAGAGAAAAGCTTTTGAGCAGATTTGGGCTTGATTTCACTTCATTTGAACAGAATCACTATTTCAACATTACAGGGCTCAGAAAGCTGTAAACTGACAATCTTGATCATTGAAGTCCTAACATTAGTTTTTGTGCATATAACTTCTAACACATTAAAAACTGTCTTACAGCATTGCAGAAAACATTGTATTTCATAAGGCATAAGAATCTATCAGTTTGGCAAGATTTGCACTTAATACTGAATGAAACAGCTTACTCTGATAGAGAGAAAAGCTTTTGAGCAGATTTGGGCTTGATTTCACTTCATTTGAACAGAATCACTATTTCAACATTACAGGACTCAGAAAGCTGTAAACTGACAATCTTGATCATTGAAGTCCTAACATTAGTTTTTGTGCATATAACTCTAACACATTAAAAACTGTCTTACAGCATTGCAGAAAACATTGTATTTCATAAGGCATAAGCATCTATCAGTTTGGCAAGATTTGCACTTAATACTGAATGAAACAGCTTACTCTGATAGAGAGAAAAGCTTTTGAGCAGATTTGGGCTTGGTTTCACTTCATTTGAACAGAATCACTATTTCAACATTACTGGACTCAGAAAGCTGTAAACTGACAATCTTGATCATTGAAGTCCTAACATAAGTTTTTGTGCATATAACTTCTAACACATTAAAAACTGTCTTACAGCATTGCAGAAAACATTGTATTTCATAAGGCATAAGCATCTATCAGTTTGGCAAGATTTGCACTTAATACTGAATGAAACAGCTTTCTCTAATAGAGAGAAAAGCTTTTGAGCAGATTTGGGCTTGATTTCACTTCATTTGAACAGAATCACTATTTCAACATTACTGGACTCAGAAAGCTGTAAACTGACAATCTTGATCATTGAAGTCCTAACATTAGTTTTTGTGCATATAACTTCTAACACATCAAAAACTGTCTTGCAGCATTGCAGAAAACATTGTATTTCATAAGGCATAAGCATCTAGAGATATATAACGGGTGGGGATACACACAACCTTTGCGTGGTTTGCCTGGGTTCGAAGCACGCCGAGTCGGCTCTCGAGGGGGCCGACTGCCCGCACTGTTTGCGGATGTCGGTGCGTATGCTTCGTTCCCGGAGGGCCCTCTTCGAGGAGGGGGCCTTCGCCAGCGTTCCCCGCGGTGCTGGTCCCGCTTCTGCTGAGGCAGAACGGCGGCTGCACTCGTGGGGTTCGCAAGTGGATCTGGTGGAGGGAATGGAGACGGGCCAGTCCCTATCTCCTTCCACTTCTGCCAGATCCGGCACCCAATCCCTAGAGTCGGAAGCACGCTCAGCGGTTCCTTCCACTCAGGGAGAGGGGTCGACGCTTCGCCTCTCTTCCTCCGAGGAGGAAGTTGATGTGGAGTCGCTCGACAGGGATTCGCCACCCCACTCGCCGCAGTATGAGGAGCTCTTGGAGGTGGTTACTCGCGCGGTGGCCAAGCTAAACATCAATTGGCCCACCGAGAAAGCAGCTGAACCGCAGAGAAGCAAGCTTGATGAACGCTTCCTGCGCGCGAGTCAGCCACCTCCCAGCCGGGGCCTGCCATTCTTTCCCGACCTGCACGATGAGATCTCCAGGTCATGGAAACGCCCATTCTCGGCCCGCCTCTACATCCCCTCGTCAGACTACTATGGGAACGTAGTGGGGATGGGAGAGCGCGGTTATAGAGCGATGCCCCGGGTGGAACAGACGCTCGCGAGCTATCTGTCCCCCGGTGCGGCGTCGTCTCTAAAGGCCCCGGCATTGCCCTCAAAGCCACTAAGAACAACTTCGGCTTTGGTGGGCAAAGGGTATGCGGCAGCAGGTCAGGCTGGTGCGTGTCTGCACACCATGGCGGTGTTACAGGCGTACCAAGCCGATCTGCTCAAGGAGCTAGATGAGGGAGAGGAGATCAAGTCCCATGATATCTCTGAGCTAAGAAGGACCGCTGATCTCTCCCTCCGCGCCACCAAGGAGACCGCTCGAGCGATTGGGCGGTCCATGGCAGCTATGGTGGCCGCGGAGAGGCACTTATGGTTGACCCTGTCTGATATGAAAGAGCGGGACAGGGTCTGCCTCATGGACGCCCCGATCCAGCCGACTGGCCTGTTCGGCGACGCAGTCAATTCTGTCGTCGACAGGTTTCAGGAGGCCCGCAAGCAAGCGGCGGCATTCCATAAGTTCCTCCCTCGTCGCTCCCTCGGGGCATCTGGGCGGGAGATGCCCCAGCCGCTCCCTAGCTCCTCGTACCGCGAGGCTCAGAAGCAGAGCGTCGCCTCTCGTGCTCCTCCGCGTCGGGAACGAGAGTCTCGACGACGCTCTCGGCCGAGGACTTCCCAGCCCAAACAAGATCTCAGGGCGGTTATTGAAGCTAAGAAGTCCTCGGCCAAGAAACCCTGACGCCAACAACCCAGGGTTTCAGAGGGCAGCCTCTGCTGGGGTAGAGCGGTACACACCGCAGTACACGGTGCCCGTCTCCCCTCAGCGCCCTCTGGGGGCCGGTCTGCTAACCCTGCCAGTGATCCAGGGCGCAGCAGGTCCCAGCGAGCATCGCTCTCAGTATCTTCCGCCCGTGCGCGTAGCGGGGCTGAGACGCTCGCCGCCCCTGCGGGGGCCTCTTACACCAGAGATCAGTCTCGAGAGACTGATTCCCTTAGTAGATTATTTAGCAGCGTGGAAACTACTGCCAAATGTATCTCGATGGGTCCTGCACACAGTAGAAAAAGGCTACCGCATTCAGTTCGGCTCCGTGCCGCCAGTATTCAACGGGGTCGTTCAGACAGTAGTTGGCCTCAGGCAGGGTCTGGTTATGGAACAGGAGGTGAAAACCCTATTAGAGAAGGAGGCCATCGAGGTGGTCCCTCCTCAAGACAGGGAGTCCGGATTTTACAGCCGGTATTTCATAGTTCCCAAGAAGGATGGGGGGCTGCGTCCGATTATAGACTTGAGGGTCTTAAATCGTTCAGTTATGAGACTAAAATTCAGAATGCTCACAATCAAGCAAGTTGTAGCACAGATCAGGTCCCAGGACTGGTTTGTCACGATAGATCTCAAAGACGCATATTTTCATATATCCATCCTTCCACATCACAGGAAGTTTCTGAGGTTCGCTTTCGGGGGCGAAGCTTACCAATATCGAGTACTTCCCTTCGGCCTTGCACTCTCACCCCGCACGTTCACAAAATGTGTAGACGCGGCTCTGGTCCCCCTGCGCATGCAGGGCATCCGCATTCTCAACTATATCGACGATTGGTTGATCTTAGCTCAGTCAGAGCAGGCTGCGGTTCGGCATCGAGATGTCGTCCTCGCACATATGGGGGAGCTGGGTTTGAGACTGAACGCCAAGAAGAGTGTACTTTCTCCGGTTCAGAGAACCACCTATCTAGGCGTAGTATGGGATTCGACCACGATGCAGGCACGATTGTCCCCTGCTCGTATCGAGTCGATCCGCATCTCAGTCGAGAGAGTCAAACAAGGCCAGTCACTCACTGTCAAACAATTTCAGAGATTGTTGGGTCTGATGGCAGCTGCGTCCAACGTCATACCTCTTGGCCTGCTGTACATGAGGCCCCTGCAGTGGTGGCTCAAGACCAAGGGATTTTCCCCGAGGGGCAATCTACTCCGCACTATCAAGGTCACGCGGCGCTGCCTACGTGCCTTAGATGTATGGAAGAAACCTTGGTTCTTGAAACAGGGCCCGGTGCTGGGAGCTCTTTGTCGCCGTGTAACGCTAGCGACAGATGCATCCCTCACTGGTTGGGGTGCAGTCATGAGTGGCCACCCTGCCCGTGGTCTGTGGAGCGATCGCCATCGAACATGGCATATCAATTGTCTAGAAATGCTAGCAGTTTTTCGTGCACTGAAGCACTTCCTCCCAGACCTAAGGGGTCACCATGTGTTGGTGCGCACCGACAACACATCGGTGGTCTCCTATATCAACCACCAGGGAGGTCTGCGTTCGCGCCCTTTGTACAAGCTGGCGCACCAGATCCTGGTGTGGTCCCAGAGCAAACTCCTCTCACTAAGAGCAGTATATATTCCTGGGAAACAAAATGTGGGAGCAGACATACTGTCGAGGCAGGGGCCGAGGCCCGGGGAGTGGAAACTTCACCCACAAGTAGTGAAGCAGATATGGAGAATATTTGGCAGGGCTCAAGTAGACCTATTTGCATCTCAAGAGACGTCTCAATGCCCCTTTGGTTCTCTCTAGTTCATCCAGCTCCTCTGGGACTGGACGCTATGGTACAGACCTGGCCGAGGCTTCGTCTGTACGCATTTCCCCCTATTGCTCTGCTCCCGGGAGTTCTGGCGAGAGTACGCCGGGACGGGGTCCGTCTGTTGTTAGTAGCCCCGTTCTGGCCGGGCCGAGTATGGTTCTCAGATCTAGTCTCGCTCCTCGACGGCTCTCCGTGGGAGATACCGATCAGGACAGACCTCCTCTCGCTGGCGCAGGGTACGATAATTCACCCTCGCCCGGAGTTGTGGAAGCTGTGGGTGTGGCCCCTGAGGGGGCACAACTTTTAGCAGCCGGTCTCTCAACCGAGGTTGTTGAGACCCTTCTCCAATCCAGAGCTCCCTCAACGAGGAAACTGTACGCCCTGAGGTGGAAACTCTTCACCTCATGGTGCAGAGACCGCCAGCTAGACCCAGCAAACTGCCCGATTGGTACAGTTCTGGAGTTTCTACAGGCTAGGCTCTCTGCAGGGTTGACCCACTCCACGCTGAAGGTTTACGTGGCGGCTATTGCGGCTTACCACGCCCTTCTCGATGGCCAGTCTTTGGGAAGACACCCCTTAGTTACACGTTTCCTCCGCGGTGCGCTGAGGCTGAAACCTCCAGTACGGTCCCGTATTCCCCCGTGGGACCAGGTGGTGGTGTTAGAGGCAATGTGCAGACCCCCATTTGAACCTATTCAAGATATCTCAGACAGACACCTTACACTTAAAACCTCCTTTCTGTTGGCTATCACCTCTCTGCGGAGAGTAGGAGACCTTCAGGCCCTCTCTGTGGCCCCTACTTATCTTGAATTTGCACCAGGCATGACTAAAGCGTTCATATACCCTCGAGCGGGATATGTTCCTAAGGTTCCCTCTGTTACACCACAACCTGTCGTACTGCAGGCCTTCTGTCCTCCTCCCTTTCGGGAGCCCGACCAGGCGAAGCTAAATTGTATGTGTCCAGTTAGAGCGCTGGACGCATACGTCCACAGAGCTGCCCTGTGGAGAAAGACCGATCAATTGCTTGTATGCTACGGTCCCCCCAAGAGGGGTTTTCCTGCTTCTAAGCAGACTATCAGTCGTTGGATAGTCGAGGCTATCAACGCTTCCTATGAGTCCTCTGGTCGTCCCCCGCTGTCGGGAGCCAAGGCTCACTCTACCCGGGGTATGGCGGCCTCCAAGGCCTTCTTAGCAGGTGTATCCATGCTGGACATCTGCAACGCTGCGGGATGGTCCATGCCCTCCACGTTTGTCAGATTCTATGGCCTAGACATGCCAGTCACTCCAGGCGCTTCAGTCCTCCTGACCTAAGCTGTGCTCTTCGGATACACACTAGGCAGGGGTTTGGTAGTCTGGCGGCGTTGGTACTCGTTCCCCAAAGCGCTTTTGACGCAGCTCGAGTTCCTGAAGAGGAACGTCTCTAGGTTACGTATGTAACCCTAGTTCCTCGAGGGAACGAGACGCTGCGTCTCGGAGCCATACCCCCCGGCACCCCTGCCGGCGCTTGCTGGTACTCGAAGCTGACGCCAGCTGCGTGGCACGTGCTTTTATAGCTTCCTGGTCGCTTACGTCACTCCGCCGGTGACGTCACGCTCTTCCATTGGTCTGATTTCACACGATATTCAGAGTCGCGCACGCTGGGCGCGTTCCCCAAAGCGCTTTTGACGCAGCGTCTCGTTCCCTCGAGGAACTAGGGTTACATACGTAACCTAGAGACGTTTTTGTGCATATAACTTCTAACACATTAAAAACTGTCTTACAGCATTGCAGAAAACATTGTATTTCATAAGGCATAAGCATCTATCAGTTTGGCAAGATTTGCACTTAATACTGAATGAAACAGCTTTCTCTAATAGAGAGAAAAGCTTTTGAGCAGATTTGGGCTTGATTTCACTTCATTTGAACAGAAGCACTATTTCAACATTACTGGACTCAGAAAGCTGTAAACTGACAATCTTGATCATTGAAGTCCTAACATAAGTTTTTGTGCATATAACTTCTAACACATTAAAAACTGTCTTACAGCATTGCAGAAAACATTGTATTTCATAAGGCATAAGCATGTTTCAGTTTGGCAAGATTTGCACTGAATACTGAATGAAACAGCTTTCTCTAATAGAGAGAAAAGCTTTTGAGCAGATTTGGACTTGATTTCACTTCATTTGAACAGAATCACTATTTCAACATTACTGGACTCAGAAAGCTGTAAACTGACAATCTTGATCATTGAAGTCCTAACATTAGCTTTTGTGCATATAACTTCTAACACATCAAAAACTGTCTTACAGCATTGCAGAAAACATTGTATTTCATAAGGCATAAGCATCTATCAGATTGGCAAGATTTGCACTTAATACTGAATGAAACAGCTTACTCTGATAGAGAGAAAAGCTTTTGAGCAGATTTGGGCTTGATTTCACTTCATTTGAACAGCAGCACTATTTCAACATTACTGGACTCAGAAAGCTGTAAACTGACAATCTTGATCATTGAAGTCCTAACATAAGTTTTTGTGCATATAACTTCTAACACATTAAAAACTGTCTTACAGCATTGCAGAAAACATTGTATTTCATAAGGCATAAACATATTTCAGTTTGGCAAGATTTGCACTGAATACTGAATGAAACAGCTTTCTCTAATAGAGAGAAAAGCTTTTGAGCAGATTTGGGCTTGGTTTCACTTCATTTGAACAGAATCACTATTTCAACATTACTGGACTCAGAAAGCTGTAAACTGACAATCTTGATCATTGAAGTCCTAACATTAGTTTTTGTGCATATAACTTCTAACACATTAAAAACTGTCTTACAGCATTGCAGAAAACATTGTATTTCATAAGGCATAAGCATCTATCAGTTTGGCAAGATTTGCACTGAATACTGAATGAAACAGCTTACTCTGATAGAGAGAAAAGCTTTTGAGCAGATTTGGGCTTGATTTCACTTCATTTGAACAGCAGCACTATTTCAACATTACTGGACTCAGAAAGCTGTAAACTGACAATCTTGATCATTGAAGTCCTAACATTAGTTTTTGTGCATATAACTTCTAACACATTAAAAACTGTCTTACAGCATTGCA
The DNA here is from genome assembly GCF_003368295.1 of Carassius auratus. Classification (NCBI taxonomy): domain Eukaryota; kingdom Metazoa; phylum Chordata; class Actinopteri; order Cypriniformes; family Cyprinidae; genus Carassius; species Carassius auratus. The sequence goes on from NC_039251.1 coordinate 683,056, forward strand.
GAAAACATTGTATTTCATAAGGCATAAACATCTTTCAGTTTGGCAAGATTTGCACTGAATACTGAATGAAACAGCTTTCTCTAATAGAGAGAAAAGCTTTTGAGCAGATTTGGGCTTGGTTTCACTTCATTTGAACAGAATCACTATTTCAACATTACTGGACTCAGAAAGCTGTAAACTGACAATCTTGATCATTGAAGTCCTAACATTAGTTTTTGTGCATATAACTTCTAACACATTAAAAACTGTCTTACAGCATTGCAGAAAACATTGTATTTCATAAGGCATAAGCATCTATCAGTTTGGCAAGATTTGCACTTAATACTGAATGAAACAGCTTACTCTGATAGAGAGAAAAGCTTTTGAGCAGATTTGGGCTTGATTTCACTTCATTTGAACAGAATCACTATTTCAACATTACAGGACTCAGAAAGCTGTAAACTGACAATCTTGATCATTGAAGTCCTAACATTAGTTTTTGTGCATATAACTTCTAACACATTAAAAACTGTCTTACAGCATTGCAGAAAACATTGTATTTCATAAGGCATAAGCATCTATCAGTTTGGCAAGATTTGCACTTAATACTGAATGAAACAGCTTACTCTGATAGAGAGAAAAGCTTTTGAGCAGATTTGGGCTTGATTTCACTTCATTTGAACAGAATCACTATTTCAACATTACAGGACTCAGAAAGCTGTAAACTGACAATCTTGATCATTTGAAGTCCTAACATTAGTTTTTGTGCATATAACTTCTAACACATTAAAAACTGTCTTACAGCATTGCAGAAAACATTGTATTTCATAAGGCATAAGCATCTATCAGTTTGGCAAGATTTGCACTTAATACTGAATGAAACAGCTTACTCTGATAGAGAGAAAAGCTTTTGAGCAGATTTGGGCTTGGTTTCACTTCATTTGAACAGAATCACTATTTCAACATTACTGGACTCAGAAAGCTGTAAACTGACAATCTTGATCATTGAAGTCCTAACATTAGTTTTTGTGCATATAACTTCTAACACATTAAAAACTGTCTTACAGCATTGCAGAAAACATTGTATTTCATAAGGCATAAGCATCTATCAGTTTGGCAAGATTTGCACTTAATACTGAATGAAACAGCTTTCTCTAATAGAGAGAAAAGCTTTTGAGCAGATTTGGGCTTGGTTTCACTTCATTTGAACAGAATCACTATTTCAACATTACTGGACTCAGAAAGCTGTAAACTGACAATCTTGATCATTGAAGTCCTAACATAAGTTTTTGTGCATATAACTTCTAACACATTAAAAACTGTCTTACAGCATTGCAGAAAACATTGTATTTCATAAGGCATAAGCATCTATCAGTTTGGCAAGATTTGCACTTAATACTGAATGAAACAGCTTTCTCTAATAGAGAGAAAAGCTTTTGAGCAGATTTGGGCTTGATTTCACTTCATTTGAACAGAATCACTATTTCAACATTACTGGACTCAGAAAGCTGTAAACTGACAATCTTGATCATTGAAGTCCTAACATTAGTTTTTGTGCATATAACTTCTAACACATCAAAAACTGTCTTGCAGCATTGCAGAAAAACATTGTATTTCATAAGGCATAAGCATCTAGAGATATATAACGGGTGGGGATACACACAACCTTTGCGTGGTTTGCCTGGGTTCGAAGCACGCCGAGTCGGCTCTCGAGGGGGCCGACTGCCTGCACTGTTTGCGGATGTCGGTGCGTATGCTTCGTTCCCGGAGGGCCCTCTTCGAGGAGGGGGCCTTCGCCAGCGTTCCCCGCGGTGCTGGTCCCGCTTCTGCTGAGGCAGAACGGCGGCTGCACTCGTGGGGTTCGCAAGTGGATCTGGTGGAGGGAATGGAGACGGGCCAGTCCCTATCTCCTTCCACTTCTGCCAGATCCGGCACCCAATCCCTAGAGTCGGAAGCACGCTCAGCGGTTCCTTCCACTCAGGGAGAGGGGTCGACGCTTCGCCTCTCTTCCTCCGAGGAGGAAGTTGATGTGGAGTCGCTCGACAGGGATTCGCCA